>NC_091552.1:47646973-47654473 GCF_042767895.1 Penaeus vannamei
AATAAAGGATAAGTAAATAAAAGAAACGATGAGGGGGAATTTAATTAGATTAGGAAATAAGAGAGGAAAGGAGAATGTGAAGATGGCTGGGAAGAAGAGTAAAGAAAGAGAGAAAAAATATTTCAAGAAAAAAAAGAGTAAAACGCACTTGTAAATATATCTCCTCATTAAATCCCCTTCCCTTCCCTCCCTCCCTTCCCTCCACCTACCCTAACAACCCTCTCTTCCCCTCCCTTCCCTCCTCCTACTCTTCTACCCTCTCCCACTCTCCCCTCTTCCCCTCCTACTCTTCTACCCTCCCTCCTCCCTTCCCTCCACCTACCCTTCCTCCCTTCTCTCCTCCTATTCTTCTACCCCCCTCCCCCCTCTTCCCTTCCCTCCTCCTCCTTCCCCTCCACCTACCCTAACAACCCTCCCTTCCCCTCCCTTCTCCTACTCTTCTACCCCCTCCCCACCCTCCCCCCTCTTCCCCTCCCTACTCTTCCTACCCCTCCCTCCTGCCACTCCCTCCCTCCCTTCCCTCCAGCTACCCTAACAACCCGCTCTTCCCCTCCCTCCTCCCCACTCTTCTACCCCCTTCCAATCCCCTCTCTTCCTCTCCTACGCTTCTACCCTCCCCCCCCTCCCACTCCCTCCTCCCTTCCCTCCACCTACCCTTTTCCTCCCTCCCCCCTCCTCCTACTCTTCTACCCCCTCCCACCCTCCCCTCTTCCCCTCCACTACTTCTACTCCACCCCCTCCCTCCCTACTCCCTACCCTTCCCTCCTCCTTACCCTAACAACTCCACCCTCCCCCCTCCCTTCACACCCTCTCCCACTCTCCTCTTCCCCTCCCATACGCTTCTACCCCCCTTCCCACCCTCCCCTCTTCCCCTCCTACTCTTCTACTTTCCCCCCTCCTCCCATTCCCTCACCCCCCCTCCCCCCGCCTCAGACTCATGAAAGAAGGCAAATTAAATTGTCCGCAAATAAGGTTACCGGGTTTCCCTTCCTTGCTTCACTTGCCCCCTCGTTCCTCTTGCCTCTTCAGCTTCGTCTCTCGCTTCCTCCTCGCGGCGCAAGATCTCATAATTGATTTCGTTCAATTTGCATACCGTTCAAGAGGGGTGGAGGGGGGGAGAGTGGGGGAGAGGGGGGAGGGGGAAAGAGAGGGGGTGAGGTGGAAGGGATGCATGTGAGGTAGAGGGAAAGGTGAGAGGGGGTGAGGAGAGGGCGAGAAGAGGGGGAGGGATTTGCGAGGAAGAGTGTGGGAAGGGTTTGGGGAGGGGAAGGAGAGGGGAGGAAGGGGAGGGATTTGTGTGAGGAAGAGGGAAAGGTTGGAGGTGGGGGGAGGGTGAGAGGGGAGTGAGAAGAGGAGAGAAAGGGTGAGGGTCAAAAGAGGAAGAGGGAAGGGTTGGGGGGAGAGGAGATGAGAGGGAGAAAGGGGAGGGATTTGCGTGGAGGTAAAGAGGGAAGGGTTGGAGGTGGGGGGGAGGTGAGAGGGGGGTAAGGGGAGAGGGGGAGAAAAGGGGGAAGAATTTGTGTGAGGAAGAGGGAAGGGAGAGGGGAGGAAGGGGAAGTATCTATGCAAGGAAGAGGGAATAGTTAAAGGGTAGGAAGGAGGGGGAGAAATGGGGAGGGACGCATGTCAGAGGGAAGGGCTGGAGGAAAGAGTGAGGGATGCACATTAGGTAGAGGGGGTTGGTTGGGGGTGGGGGAAAGAAATGCACATAGACGCAAATGTTACAGGGAGTAAGAAGGTAAAAGGGAAAAGGGCTGCACATGAGATATAGTTGAGGGTTAGAAGTGAATAGGAAAGGGAAATGGCAGGGTGGGGGGGACTTCATAAATTGAAGTGATAAGAGATTACATGGGGTAAGGGGGAAGACTGCATACGATTTAGAGATGGGGGCTTCCAGACGGGAAGGGAGGAGAATGGGAGAGGGGGAGAGATACGAATAAGAGGAAGCCTGTAGGGCAAAGAGGAAGAAGGGGAAGGGTAGAAATAAGAGTTAAAGGGGGTAAGCAAGGGAGAAATGGAGAAGAGGTACAGAGAAGAGTTAAAAGATATAGGAAGAAGGAATGAGGAAGGAGGAAGAGGAAGGGGTTTAGAAGTTGGCAGCGGAAAATGGGGAAGAGGTATAGAAAAGGATAAAGGGGAAAGGGTTAGCGAATGGGGGAGGGCTACATTTGAGGTAAAGGATAAGGAAGAGGAAGGGGTTGTTGATGTCAACATACGAATCAGCATTATAGGGAAGAGAGGAGTGAGGTAGAGAGAAGGGCAAGAGGAATCGCACAAGAATTAGCTTTAAGAATATTGTGGGTAGAGTGACGTTGCAGAAGAATTAAAAGGTAAAAGTAATTTGAGGGGAAATGGGGAGGGTCGAGGGGAGTTGTGGGTAAGAGGGGAGGGAGGGGGGGTTACACGTGAGGAATAGACAAGGATAAAAGGGGTGGAATAAGAAGAATGGAAGGGAATAAGGGAATTGAGCTTGATAAAGTTGCAGGGAAATAGGTAAGAGGTAAATCAACATTGCGGGTTCAATAGAGGTAAATTTAAGGGTAAAATTACAGGTAAAGATACTAGTAAGACAAATGCTTAGGGAAGGGAAGGGGGGGGGCAGGGGGGGAGTGGAAGTGGTTGTAGTTAAAGATCTGAAATATTTACAGACGGTAATGCATGTGTGGGTATTTTTCCTCACGTACATATCCACACACACACACATGTATACGTGGACGTGCATACACACATACATATGTATAATACCCATGGAGACGCTTAAACACGCACGTACATACACGGATTCACACACGTAAAATGTAAAGATGAAAAGACGTACACGCACGCATAGATAGATCCACAGGGTGTTAATACTAGAGAAAATGACAAAAATAAATAAATAAATAGATAAATAAATAAATAAATAAAATAAAATAGATAGAAATAAATTAGAAGGATAAACAAGACAAACAAGGAAAAGTAAAGAAACGAGAATTTTCCGGATATTCACTGCGTCATTCTCCTCTTCTCTTCTCCTCTTCTCTTCCCTTCCCCTTTCCCTCCTAAGCGCACGCCTCTCCTTCCTCCTTCTCTCTTCTTTTCCCGTTTTCACTTATTCTCCCCTTTCACCTCCTTTTCTTTACTCCCCTTTTCTCGTCTCTTTCCCCTGTTCACTTATTCTCCCCTTTCTCCTCTCTTTCTTACCTCCCCTCTCCTCGTCTTATCACTCTCATTTCCCCATTCCCCTTATCGCTCCTCCTCTTTCGCTCTCCCTTTTCCCTCTCCCTCTCGCTCTCCTCTCCTCTACCCATTCTCTTACTCTTCCACTACCTTACCCCTCTCACTCTCCCTCCACTCACTACCCTCTCCCCTCTCCCCTCCCCACTCACCCTCTAGCCCCCTCTCTCTCTCCCTCCCACGCTCCCTCTCCTACTCTCACTCACCCACCACTCTCCCCAACCCACTCACCCTCTTTCTTTCTCTTTCTCCCTCCCCTCTCCCCACCTACACTCTAATCCCCCCACCCCTCCCACTCTCTCCCACCTACTCTCTATCCCCTCCCACTCTCCCACTCCCTCCCTCTCCCCACCTACACTCTAATCCCCCCTTCTGCCCCTCCCACTCTCCCCCACCTACTCCTCTATACCCTCCCACTCTCCCACACCCCCCTCTCTCCCTCTACCCTTCCCTCCCTCCCACTCCCTCCCTCTCCCCCCCCCCACCGCCCACCACTCCCCCTCCCACTCCCCCGTCAGATGCACGTGTGGTAAATGGTTTCTCGAGTCCGCCTTGAGCTCCCAAAGTGTGTAAAGATTTAAAGTATCAAGTGTGGTGGAGGTCGCTGTGGTGTGGGTGTTCTGTGGTGGTGTTTGTGGTGTGGATGTGGTGTTGTGTGGTGGTGGTGAGGGTGAATGGGAAATGATGGAAGTGGGGAATGGGGTCGTGGTGTTGAGGGATCTATGATGTGTATATATATATATATATATATATATATATATATATATATATATATATATATATATATATATATATATATATATATGTATATATATATATATATATATATATATATATATATATATATATATATATATATATATATATATATATATATATCTGTGTGTGTGTGTGAGAGTGCACTTTTACTTTTTTTTTTTTTTTTGTCTTTAATACTTTTTATTATTAGCGTCACTATTTGATTTGATTTTATACTATTATTATTATTGCAGTCGCCAATATTCCTATCGCCATTCTTATTCCTATTTTCATTCTTATTCTCCTTATTATTATCATTATTATCATTGTTATGCACATGATTGTGATCATTATATCTATTATGATTATCCTTTTCATTGTAACTGTTATAATTGATATTGTCATTATCATTATTATTATTATTACCACTATGATTATTGATGTGATTATTATCGTCTTTAGTTTTGTTACTATCATTATTGCTATTGTTATTGCTATTATTGTTATTATTGTTATTATAATTGTCATCATTATTTTTATAACAATTGTTATTATCATATGTCATTATCATTATTATTGTTGTTGTTATTATTTTTGTTATTAATGACATTATCATTATTATCATTATTGTTATTGTTATCTTTATTATCATCACCATTATAGTAATTATTATTATCATGATTGTCTTTATTATTATTGTCCTTTTTGTTATTATTATTATTATGTTTATAATAGTACTACTACTTCTACTAACAGTAATAATGATAGTTATTATTATCATAATTATCATTATTTTTATTATCATTATTATTATTTTCATTATCATTAATAGTATGGTTATTATTATCATCAACGTACTATTATTATCATTATTATTATGAACTTATTATTATCATTATCATTATTATGAACTTTTTATTATCATTATTATTGACGGGGTATGATTCTATATATAAAGAGACGACTATCTACTAATTAATTATTCTATGAAAAATTCTCTAGATATTTATTCGTCATAAGTTCTAATAACAGTATTGATATAACGTCAGTGCTTCATAAAAGCCGCACTCGTTTAATTACTGATGATTAATTAATCCTGAGAGATTAAAGAATAGCAGTATTAAATGTAAAAAAAAAAAAAAAAAAAATTGTGCCTTAATGATTAAGATAAAGATAAAATGATAAAAGTTAGGTAACGTTGATAAGGATGATTATATTTATTGTCACGATGCATGATGAAAATGTAGATTTATGTAGATATTATTATCCGTTACTATCATTACTGCTATTATCATTATTGTCGTTATTATTATTATTATTACTATTACTATACTATTGTTATTATTATTATTATCATTATTATTATCATTACTATTACTATACTATTGTTATTATCATTATTATTTTATTACTATTGCTATACTATTGTTATTATTATTATTATCATTATTGTTATTATTACTATTACCATACTATTATTATTATTATTATCATTATTATTATTATTATTGTTGTTGTTATTATTATTATCTTTTTCATCATTTTCATCACAATTATTATTATTACCACTCGAAAAACACAATAATCCAATACATATATATATATATATATATATATATATATATATATATATATATATATATATATCCAAATCTTAACCCAAAATCTCTCTTTCCCCATCCTACCCCCACCCCACCTCCCACCCCCACCCCCACCCCCCACCTCCACCTCCACCCCCACCTCCACCCTCACCCCACCCCCACCTCCACCTCCACCCCCCACCTCTTTACCCCCTCCCACCCACCACCCCCACCCCCCCTCTATTTCCAGGCGACGCAAACGCCCTCCTGGCCGTCGTGTTCCACTCGGGCCTTGTCTACCTCCTCCGCACCCACGACGACCTCACGCCCGTGGTCGTCAGAACGGGACTCAGGGGCATTCAGGTGAGTACGGGGGTAGGGTAGGAGGGTTAGGAAGGGTTAGGAGGGGGGTTGGGGTGTTTAAAGGGGTATTTAAGGGGTTAAGGGGTACTTAGGGGGTATTTAAGGGGGTTAAGGGGTATTTAGGGGGCTTTCAGGTGAGTACGGGGTACGATAGGAGGAGATATTTAAAGGAATTGTTTTAAGGGGGTATTTAAGGGGGGTTATGGGGTATTTATGGGGTATTCATGTGAGTACGAGGGCAGGGTAGGATTGGATTTGAGAGTTAAGAGTGTGTATTTAAAGGGTATTTAAGGGATATTTAGGAGAGTCTGAGGGCGGTGTAGGTTTTGGACAGGAGGGTTGGGAGGGGGGTATTTAAGGGATATTTAAGGGGTATTCAGGGGGTATTCAGTGGGCCTTCACATGAGCCCAGGGGAGTCGAGAAGGATTTAGGTGACTCGAGACCAAGGTTTCCCAACCTAGGAGGGGGGGGGGGGTCATGGCTTCAATCGGGGTCATGGGATACTTTCGGGAGGGGGGGGGGGTCATGCAGCAGTGGAAATCATGACCCCATTAAGCTGGGTTTATCTCACCTTCAGTACCTTTAGAAAGGTATCTGTCATATATCAATTCACTCGATTTTTTTTTTTTCACATAGTGTTCTTGTCCTTGCTATTGGCACCATTTCGCTATTCATTTATAACTAGTAATATCTGAGCCTGACGGACCAGTGTTCTTGTCCTTGCTATTGGCACCATTTCACTATTCATTCATAACTAGTAATATCTGAACCTGCCGGACGCTGAACAAGGCCATGGACTTTATTTTTATCCTGGTCGGGGGCCACAGAATAAAAAAAAAAGTTGGGAATCGCTGCTCTAGATCAAGGGGCGCTGTGACGAACCAAGGGACGTCGAGGTAAATCAAGGGATTTTCCACACTTATCTAAGGGGGAACGTGTCCTTATATCTCCCTTAGATACCCAAGGAATTTTCAAACGAATCTGGGGGAACACATGATTTAATACTACCCTTATACTTTCAAGGGACTTCCCTACTAATGATAGAGGAACACCTGTCCTAATATCCCCCCTTATACACCTGTGGAACTCATCTAAGAGACATATCTGTTGTAATATCTCCCTTATACACCTAAAAATACTTCCACACTAACTAATTTCAGGGAACACCTGTCCTAATGTCCCCCTTAGACACCTGTAGAACATCCAAATTAATCTAAGTGACACACTAGTCTTAATATCCCCCTTATACACTCACGGAACATGAACACACACCTGTCCTAACATCCCCCTTATACAACAACTCATCTAAGAGACACACCTGTCCTAATACTCCCTTTATACACCTGTGGAACTTCCCAACTAATGTAAGAGACACACCTGTCCTAATATCCCCCATATACACCTGTGGAACACCCAAACTAGTATAAGAGACACGCCTGTCCTAATATCCCCCTTATACACCTGTGGAACACCCAAACTTGCCTAAGACAGACCTGTCCTAATACCCCCTTATTCACCTGTAGAACTTCCCAACTAATCTAAGTGACACACGGTCCTAATCCCCCCCCCCCCCCATATACACCAGTGGAACACCCAAACTTA
>NC_091552.1:47664473-47669473 GCF_042767895.1 Penaeus vannamei
ATAAAATTGGTTATAAGGGCAATAGTAATGATTATTATGATGATAGGATTGCTTATGATGATGATGTTGATGATTATGACGATAATAGTAATGCTTATGATGATGATTTTGATGATTGCAATGATAATATTAATTTTTATGGTTATAAAGTTAATGAGAATCACATCAATAATGGTATTTATAATGATGGTGATCTATAAGCGTAGAATGATCAGATAAAAGAAATGCATTTATCTTTAAAAAACATAATAAAAGAAGTCAATTAATCTACAATATCTATAGGAGTTCCATAGACATTACCTTAGCAATGTAATTTTTTTTATCCATCTTTTATCTCATCTCCTCATCTCCACCACTCCTTCCTTCACTCACTCACAACTACAACCATCATTTCATCATCATCATCGATCCTGCATTTCCTCCTTCACAATTACAACCATCATCTCCATTGCTCCTTCATCCTTTCACTCACAACTACAACCATTATATTGTCATCTCCACCACTCCTTCCTCCCTCCTTCACAACCACAACTATCATCTCCCCCCTTTCACACCCTTCCTCCCTCCTTCACAACTTCAACCATCTCTCCCTTTCTCCCTCCTTCACAACCACAACCATCATCTCCTCATCTCCACCGCTCCTTCCTTCCCTCCTTCACAACTGCAACCATCTCCCCCCTTTCACGCCCTTCCTCCCTCCTACACAACCACAACCACAACCCCCCCTCATCTCCACCCTTCTCACCCCCTTCCTCCCTCCTTCTCCAACAGCAACACCGCCTCGTCGAAGTGACCTCCAACATCTGGGGCACCAAGTTCAAGCTGCACGGGGTCGCCTCTTCCCTGCCGGCGAACCTAGGTCAGATCACCTACAAGACCTCGCTCCTGCACCTCCAGCCCCGCCAGATGACCTTGGTGATCACGGAGCTCCGGGAGGACATTCCGCCGCGACCTGACCCGACCTTTAACCCCAATGTGTTTTCGGAGGACGAGGAGGATCTCGGTAGGGTTGTGGGGGGGTTAAAAGGGAAGTTTTTTTTTTTTTTTTTTTTTTTTTAGGGAGGGTGTATCTTTTTTATTTTTTAATTTATTTATCTTTAAAAAAGTTTTATTTTTTATCTTTTTTATTTTTTTATCTTTGGAAAGGTGTGTTTTCTTTATTTTGGTATGGGGTATTTTTTATTATTTTTTTTTACTAAATGCTTTTACGTAATTCTTATAGATAAA
Organism: Penaeus vannamei; assembly: GCF_042767895.1. Classification (NCBI taxonomy): domain Eukaryota; kingdom Metazoa; phylum Arthropoda; class Malacostraca; order Decapoda; family Penaeidae; genus Penaeus; species Penaeus vannamei. Next base: position 47,665,701 of record NC_091552.1, read on the forward strand.
GAAATAACGTCTATTTCTTCTTTTTCTTTTTCTTTACTTTTCTGATTTTTTCTATTAGATGTTTTTATATAACTTTTATTGATAAAGGAATAATGTATATTTATTATCTTTTTCCTTATTTCAATGATTTGTTTTTTTTACTAAATGTTTTTACATGATTTTTATAGATAGATATATAACGTCTATTTCTTTTTCTCTTGTTTTTGGCTTTTGTTTATATATATATGTATTTTTTTCCTTTTGTATGTTGGGATGATGTATTTTAAAGTGCATGTATGAATAATAAAATTATAATTTGTTAAAAAAGATATGTCTCTTTTTGTCTTCTTGTATATTGCTGATTATAATCTTATAATTGTCACTTCAAGAGCAGGTCGAGTTGTTTGTTGATTATATTAATTGCTTCCATGTAAATGATTATTGAAATTATTCTAACGCCATTTGAAATAGGAATTAATGTTTAGGTCTTTAGGGAATTAGAAAAGATGATTGCAATTAATAACATGAATGTGATTTAATTGATGACTGACTGAGAACGCCCCCCTCGCCCTTGGCCTTCCTGACGCGCCTCCTTCCGCAGGGGAGCGCCTCGCCTCCCGGAGGGCGCCCGACCTGCCCTCGGACGTGCCGCCCATCGCGCCCATGACGCCCCGCCGGACGCCCTCCTCCTACTCGCGCCAGGGCCTCCACACCAACCTCTGGGACGCCCCAACGCCCGCGCCCGCGCCCATCCCACCCCCGACGGAGCTCGCGAGCGTCGAGGGCAAGCTGGAGGGCGAGGGCGACGGGGGCGGGGGCGGCCTGGAGGGCGTGGTGCTGGACGGCAGCGGCGGCGCGGCGCTCCTGCGCGAGCTGGAGGAGCACCCGTACGTCGACCTGGCCACGCCCGAGATGCTGCAGCTGCGCGACGGCCTGCGGGCGGAGCTGCGCGGCGAGGCGCACGCCCACCACGCCCTGGCGCCCACGACCGCCAGCGCCGCGCCCACCACCAACCACCACAGCCAGCCCGAGGCGCACGTGTTCTCCCTGGTGCGCAGCTCGGCGCCGTCCAGCCCCAAGCACTCCGTCAGCCACTTCTGCTGCGACGCCGGCACGCTGCAGTCGCCCAAGAACATCGTGGCGCCCATCGTGACGCGCCACTCGACCGCCGCCAGCGCCGCCCTCCTCGAGATCGGCGGCGGCGAGGTGGGGCTCGTGGGCGGCGCGCGGGCGGGCATCAAGACCTCCTCCCCCGTCGTCGCCGCCTCCGGGGCCGGCCGGACGACCTCCTCGTCGTCGTCGTCGTCGTCGTCGTGCGCCTCGTCCAGCGCCCCGCCCAGGCACGAGGAGCTGCGCCTGGTGAGCTCCGACAACGCGCTCCTCCTGCACCACTTCGCCAGCAGCGCCCCCGCCCCCTCCCTGCCCCCCACCCCCGCCGCCAGCGCCGCCTCCACAACCTCAGCCCACAACACCACCAACAACCACCAAACCCACACCACCACCAACGTCACCACCACCAATTGCAACAACAACAACAACAATAACAATAACAACAACAACAACAATAACAATAATAACAACAATAACAACAACAACAACCAGAACAACAACAGCAACACCTACTACTCCAGCAGCAGCACAAGCAGCAGTAACAGCAGCAGCGGAAACAGCACATACCGCAGCCCAACACACACACAGGTAATTGACTTCAAGGGGGACGAAGCTGTTCACTTTTCTTCACTTTGGCTTCACTAATGAGGATGGGGGGGAGGGGGGGGTAATTAGGGAAGAGGGAATGATGGGAATCGTAATTAGGGATGATGGTTAATGGTAATGATTGTATTAATGATGATGGTAATAACTTTATCGATCATATGTTTAATGGTAATAATTGTGTTAATGATGATGGTAATAATTTTATCGATCGTATATACAAACATTAACTTAAAAATCATAGTAAAAGTGATGATCAGATATTAGCAATGTAATTGTATTGAATATAAAGATAAACATGATGATAATTAGATAACTGTGATAGTAATGACAGTAATCATGTCAATGCTAATGATGCCAATGATCGTTAAGATGATAAGCATAATAGCAATGATAATAATGATCTAATTACTGTGAAAACAATAATTAACTAAGGGTATTGATCGTTATTATGCCAAAATATTTAGCAGTAGAAATTAAACATTTCTTGAAAAAAAGGAAAACGAGAGAAAAAGAGAGAAAGAACGAGGGAAAAAGAAATAGAAAGAGAAAAGGGAAGAAAAAAAAAAGAGAGAGAAAGAGAAAGAGAGAGATAAAAGAAGAAACAAAATTAACCGGGAAAGTTGACAAGATTTTTTTTTTTTTTAATGAAACATCAAATTATTACAAAATTTGTTCCTTTCAAAATGATACAACAATTAGGCTAACATGCAACTCACAGACACAGCTTGCCGTTGCCAATTACTCGCTTTTCCCGCTTTGCATTCGTAATTGTATGCTTCATAAGTCTCCGTAATTGATATTAAGGTTTGTTTGTTTGTTTGTTTGTGTGTGTGTGTGTGTGCGCTGTGTGCTGTGTGCTGTGTGTGCGTGTGTGTGTGTTTGTGTGTGTGTATGTGTGCTGTGTGTGTCTGTCTGTGTGTGTGTGTGTGTGTGTGTGTGTGTGTGTGTGTGTGTGGGTGTGTGTGTGTGTGTGTGTGTGTGTTTGTGTGTGTGTGTGTGTGTGTGTGTGTGTGTGTGTGTGTGTGTGTGTGTGTGTGTGTGTGTGTGTGTGTGTGTGTGTGTGTGTGTGTGTGTTTGTGTGTGTGTGTGGTGCATTGTCAATTTACCTTGTTTTAATGTATCTGTGTTTCCTATCTACAATTAGGCAAAATCTATAATGATTTATATATATTTACACTGTTTCATCGATAGTTTTATATTAGATAATATTGAAGTATCTGATAAAAATAAGAATAAAAGTTTAATGCCAAAATCAGAGCGTTAGAATATTCAGTTTAAAGCAATTAGTGGATCAAAATTATCTGATTTTTATTTCTTTTTTTAATATTGCATTGGTGAGGAAAAGTAGCTTTTTCGATAGAATCAATTTCATGTTTTTTTTATCAATTCACTTCATATTAACTTCTCAGATACCCTTTCATAAGTATTCATGTTTATTCTTATATATTTTTTTATTTACATTTATTGCTATCAATTTATATATGCTATGTCTCTCTTATCGCCCTTCCTATCTCCCAATTCTTTATTTATTCATTTATGCATCGTCTCTCGTTCACTCATCCTTTCCCTCACTCACTCATCCCTTCCGGTCTGGCTGTCATTCATCAATAACCCTTATTCACCATCTCTTCCTTTCCTCTTTCCCCCTCTTTTTCCTCTCTTCACTCTCCCATTTATATTCTATTATCGTTTTTCTCTTCTTCCTCTCCTTTCTCCTATAATTTCCTCTTTCTTCTTCTTCTTCTTCTTCTCTTCTCTCCTTTCCTAATTCCCGTGATTTCTCTTCTCCTCCTCCTTTATTTATTTTTCTTTCCTCGTCCCTTATTTATTCCCCTTTCCTCCTCCCTTCTTTATTTCCTCCTCTCCCCATGCTTTCACCCCTTCCCCCTTCTCCCCTCCTACGTAATTTTTCCTTCTCCCCTCTCCCCATAATCTCCCCCTCCCCTTCCCCCATTATCTCCCCTCCCCCATAATATCCACTCCCATTCCCTCCATTACCTTACCCCTTACATCCCTCAATATCTTCCCCTCCACATCCCCTTCCCCTGCCCCTCCCTCCTCCCCCGTAATCTTCCCCC
>NC_091552.1:47676973-47689473 GCF_042767895.1 Penaeus vannamei
ACACAATATCATTCTATCATCCTATTATACCTCGATGATATGACGACCATTCCCAGCTTCTAATGAACCCCTTCCCCTTCAAAGGAAACACTTGTTGAACTCGCCGCTGCTCTCCCGGCGAAGACAGCGACGAGGCACAGTGGAGAGCAGTGACGACGAGGTGGTCCACTGTTCGAGCGACGCCGAGGTCCTCTGTTCCTCGTCCAACTACAGGGACCTCGAGACGTTTCAGAAGACGCAGCTGAGGAATAAGGTAGGGGGGATGGTGGTGGTGGAGGGGGAGGACGAGGTGGTGGAGGTGGTGGAGGTGGAGGTGGAAGAGGAGGAGGAGGGAAGGGGGAGGGAGGAAGAGGGAAGGGAAGGGAAGGTGGAGGTCCTCTGTTCCTCGTCCAACTACAGGGACCTCGAGACGTTTCAGAAGACGCAGCTGAGGAATAAGGTAGGGGGGATGGAAGACGAGGTGGAGGGGGAGGGGGAGGTGGAAGAGGAGGAGGAAGAGGAAAGGGGGAGGGAGGAAGAGGGAAGGGAAGGTGGAGGTCCTCTGTCCCTCGTCCAACTACAGGGATCTCGAGACGTTTCAGAAGACGCAGCTGAGGAATAAGGTAAGGGGGATGGTGGTGGAGGTGGAGGAGGAGGAGGGGGAGGGAAGGTGGAGGTGGAAGAGGAGGAGGAGGAGGAGGAGGAGGTGGAGGGAAGGGGGAGGGAGAGGGAGGAAGAGGGAAGGGGGAGGGGGAAGGAGGAAGTGGGAAGGGAAGGGAAGGTGGAGGTCCTCTGTTCCTCGTCCAACTACAGGGACCTCGAGACGTTTCAGAAGACGCAGCTGAGGAATAAGGTAGGGGGGATGGAGGACGAGGTGGAGGGGGAGGAGGTGGAGGTGGAGGAGGAGGAGGTGGAGGAGGAGGAGGAGGGAAGGGGGAGGGAGGAAGAGGGAAGGGAAGGGAAGGTGGAGGTCCTCTGTCCCTCGTCCAACTACAGGGATCTCGAGACGTTTCAGAAGACGCAGCTGAGGAATAAGGTAAGGGGGATGGTGGTGGAGGTGGAGGAGGAGGAGGGGGAGGGAAGGTGGAGGTGGAAGAGGAGGAGGAGGTGGAGGGAAGGGGGAGGGAGAGGGAGGAAGAGGGAAGGGGGAGGGGGAAGGAGGAAGTGGGAAGGGAAGGGAAGGTGGAGGTCCTCTGTTCCTCGTCCAACTACAGGGACCTCGAGACGTTTCAGAAGACGCAGCTGAGGAATAAGGTAGGGGGGATGGAGGACGAGGTGGAGGAGGTGGAGGGGGAGGGAAGGGAAGGAGGGGGAGGTGGAGGTGGGGATGGAGGTGGAGGTGGAGGTGGAGGTGGAGGAGGAGGAGGAGGTGGTGGAGGTGGAGGAGGAGGAGAAGGAGGAGGTTGAGGAAAAAGACGATGAGGAGGTGGAGGAGGAGGGGAGGGGTGGAGGAGAGGAGGCGGGAAGGGGAGGGAGGAGGAGGGGAGGGGAGGGAATGGAGAAAAGGGAAGGTGAAGGTCCTCTGTCCCTCGTCCAGCTACAAGGACCTCGAGACGTTCCAGAAGACGCAACTGAAGAATGAAGTAATGGAGTGTAGTTGGTAGTGGTGGAGGAGAGGAGAGGAGGGAGAGGGAAAGATGGAAATGGAGGTGGAAATGGTAATGGTGGAGAAGGAGGCGGCGGGAAGGGGAGAGGGAAGGAATCGGAAGTCGAAGGTAAGGAAAGAGAGGGTGAAAGTCCTCTGTTCCTACAAGGCCCTCGAAACGATACAGCTGAGGAATAGGGTATTGGTGGAGGGAAGGGAAGGAAGAGGGAAAGGGGGAAGAGGTGGAGGGAAGGGGGAGGGAATGGGGTGAAGAGGTGTAGGGAACGGGGAGGGAAAGAGAGGAAGAGGTGGAGGGAAGGGGAGGAGGGGAATGGAAAAGGGGGAAGAGGTAGAGGAGGGAGGGAAAAAGGGGAAGAGGTGGAGGAGGGGAGGGAAAAAGGGGAAGAGGTGGAGGGAAGGGGTAGGAGGTAGGCAGGAGGAGAGGAAGGGGAGGAAGGGGGAAGAGGGAGAAAAAGAAAAAGAGGAAGAACGAATGGATTTAGGAGGTACATGAGGAAAAGGAACGAGGGAATGAGGAGGAGAAATAGTAGAGAAGGGAGAGAAGAAGAACATGAAGAAAGTAGAGGAGGTGGTGGAGCTATAGCGATGAAGGAAGAGAAATAGAAGGAGGACGTGGAGGAAGACGCTAGAAGAGGAATAAGAATAATAGGAAAGTTTTCCTCTCACCTTCTCACCTCATGGCACCATTTCACTACCGCGAATAAGGAAATGGAAGAATTAAGAAAAAGGGAGGAGGCGAGAAGGGGCCCAGTGGGGGAATCGGACCAGGGAGACAAGGAAAGGGAGATAGCGGAGGAAGGAGAATGCCATCACACTCGTTTTGAGAAATAGATTAGATGTCTAGCCCACCTATTCTACTTTTAACCATTATCCATTGAGAAATACATTTGTTGACTTTTTTATGCTGTTTATTCTCATCATGGTGTGCTTCCGTTGCTTGTGGTGCAGTGGTAGCGTTCACACCAGTTAGTCTTGCTGGTATGAGTTCAGTTCCCGCCTCATCAGTGGAGGGTAACGCCAGCCATTCCTTGCACAGAAAGTGTGATTAAGGGGGACAAGAAATTGATAATCGTACTTTGGATAAAATTACATGTTTAAGTTATTATTATGTTGTTGTTGTTATTATTTTTGTTATCATTACTGTTGTTATTATTGTTATTGTTATTATTACTGTTGTTATTATTGTTATTATTACTGTTGTTATTATTCTTATTTTTATCATTATTGTTGTTAATCTTATTGTAATTATTACTGTTGTTATTATTCTTATTGTTATCATTACTGTTATTATTCTTATTGTTATTATTACTGTTGTTATTATTCCTATTGTAATTATTATTGTTGTAATTATTCTTATTGTTATTATTATTATTGTTATCATCATTTTTGTTGTCATCATCATTATCATCATAATTATTATCCTCATTACCACAACCCCCCTCCCTCCGCAGCTCCGACGGTCGCGCGGCCGGAGCGACGGCAGCCTGGGCGGCGGCAACGGCGGCGGCAGCGGCAGCGGCGACAGCTCGGGCTCGCCGACGCCCCGACACCGCCAGTTCGTGATGCACAACAAGGCGCCGCTCTGGAACGAGAACTCCCAGGTGTACCAGCTCGACTTCGGCGGGAGAGTCACGCAGGAGTCGGCCAAGAATTTCCAGATCGAGTTCAAGGGCAAGCAGGTACGTCGGGTGGCGAGGAGACATTGGTGGGGGAGGTGGGGGGGGAGGGGGAAATGGGGGATAGGGGAAGGGTGATTAGGTGCGGTGAAGGGGTTGTTTAGGTAGGGGGGGGATAGGAGAGAGGGGTGATTAGATGTAGGGGAAGGGTTGCTTAGGTGGGGGGGGGGGAATATGAGAGGGGTGATTAGATGCGGTGGAGGTTTTTGTTTAGGTGGGGGGGGGAGGGGGAATAGGAGAGGGATGATGTGGCGAAGGGGTTGTTTAGGTGGGGAGGGTGGTAGGGGTACCTTGGGGTAGAGGGAAAAAGGGGCGGGTCTGAATGGGGAAGGGTATTTAGGAGATAAAAAGATGGTAGAGATGTTTGAAGGGGGATGGGGGTTGGAGGGGTGAGGAGGGGGTGTCAGGGAGGGTTGGTAAGGGTTAGGAAGTTGGAGGAAAGGGGTTTTAAGGGTGGGGAAGTGTGGAGGGAGGAGAAAGATCGGTGTACATATGAGGGGTTCAGTTGGGAGGAGGGAGGAGAAGGGTGAAGGGAGTTAGAGGAGGGAAAGGAGAGGGAGTGGCTAGAGGAGGGAAAGGAGAAGAGGTGATAGGGAATATTGGAGTGAGGAAGAAAGGGGAAAGAGGACGTGATGAGAGTGAAGAGGAAGAAAAGAAGAGGAGAAAGAGAGGGACAAGAAGAGAAGGAGCTGGAATAAGAAGAACAGGAAGAGAGGGAGGAAGGGGAGAAATGCGAAATAGGAAAGAAAGAAGAAAGAGGGGAAGGTAACGGAGGGGATCAGTAGGGAGAAGAGATGGGGAAAGAAAGGGAAATGATGAGTAGCTAAATGTAAGTTTCAAATCATCATCATCACCAATCTGTCATTTTTCACCATTTTATTACCAGTTAAAGTCAATTACAGAAATATTATTTTATTATCATTATTATTATTATTATTATTATTATTATCATTATTATTATTATCATTATTTCTGCTATTCACAAGATTGATGTTATATCTTGGTTAATGAGCTGCAATAGCGGACCACAACCAGTGGTCTTAGATTATTATTATTATTATTATTATTATTATTATTATTGTTGTTGTTGTTGTTGTTGTTGTTGTTGTTATTATCATCATCATCATTATCATAAGGTATACCAAGAGTCCCACTAAAAAAAAAAAAAAAAATGGAGATTTACACCACCAAAAGCGTCAGTGCAGGTCAAGACACAGCTAACCCCCCCATTTCCTCCCCCCCATTTCTCCCCCCCCCCCCCCCAGGTGATGCAGTTCGGGCGGATCGACGGAAATGCGTACACCCTCGACTTCCAGTACCCGTTCAGCGCCGTGCAAGCCTTCGCTGTAGCTCTGGCCAACGTCACGCAGAGACTCAAATGATACAGGATGTACCCGGAGAGCCAGGTGAGGGGTGGGGGGGTATGGGGGTGGGGGTGAGGGGTGGGGTGTAGGTGGGGATGAGGGTGGGGGTTTGGAGGTGGAGGAGGGGGTGGGGGTGGGGGTAGATGGGAGGTGGGGGTGGAGGTAGAAGTAGATTGGAGGAGGAGGTGGAGGTAGATTGGAGGAGGTGGAGGTGGAGGTAGATTGGAGGAGGAGGTGGAGGTAGATTGGAAGAGGAGGAGGTGGAAGTGGAGGTTGATTAGAGGAGGAAGAGGAGGTGGAGCTAGATTGGAGGAGGAGCTGGAGGTGGAGGTAGGTTGGAGGAGGAGGTGACAGAGGTAGGGATGGAGGTGGAGGTGGGGGTTAGTGTGGAGGTGGATGTCAGGATCGAGATGAGAGTAAAGATGGAGATGGGAGTAGAGCTTGAGATAAAAGTGGAAGCGGAAGTGGATGTGGATGTGGAAGTGAGAGTAAAGATGGAGGTAGAGGTAAAAGTGGAGGAGCAGGAGAAGTTTCATTATTTTCTTCTTTTTTTCTTATTTTTCGAGTATTCCCTATTCTTTTTTCTTTGGGTATTTCCTTTATATATTTACTAATTCGCCTTACCTCTCCCCAGGCCGCTCACAGCCACAGCGTAGTCATCCTGGAGTTCTGGTGACGTCAACTGCCGACTATTTTCACCGTGGACTGCTGGGTCATTCTGTATTCCGATTGTGAAAACGTTGTTGTTATCAAAGCGATCTGTTCTGTTTAGTATTGCTACTAATGTTACTACACAAGCAGAGAATTAGAAGAAGATAGATTTTGTTCTTCTTCTTCTTCTTCTAAAGAGGAGAGAGAAAGAGACAGAAGAAAATAGGATGTTGAAGTTATGTGGTGTTATGTGATTTTTTTCTCTCTTTTTTTCGAGTGATATATTTATGTCTGGACTTTATAGAGTCGAGAAATATTTTGTGCTGGTGTTCTCTGACTCTCTGCACATGTTGTCAAGTCGGATTATTGCCAGAGGTATGATAATGCTCACTACTGTACCATTTGGGTAACGTGTGTAATAGGGAAAATATGTTGCCTTTTTTTTTTTTTTTTTTTAGATGAAGAGATATTTAAAGAATGGGAAAGACACACTGCAGACAATATTGTATGTGATATTATTACTGCTTTAAACTCTTAAGATGTGTTGTATAAGTACAGTTTTCACCATAGTTTTTAAGCCCGTAGCCTTTCGTTGCATCGCACACGCATGTAACGGAGAGTCATCTGGTGACGATTTTCTGCACTTAATTTCCCTTTTTTATTTTGTTAATTTCTTGGGAAATATTGTCTTTTGTATCAAGTCAAAGAACAATAAGATGAAGCCGAATTCAGCTATGTGTATGTATGTGTATGTATGTGTGTGCATACATATATATATATATATATATATATATATATATATATATATATATATATATATATATATATATATATATATATATATATATATATATATATATATATATATATATATATATATATATATATATATATATATATATATATATGTATATGATTAATATATAATATATAATATAGTATATAGTATAATATATATATATATATATATATATATATATATATATATATATATATATATATATGTATGTATATATATAAATATATATATATATAATATATATATAATATATATATATATATATATATATATATATATATATATATATATATATAAATGAATATATAAATATATATATATATATGGATATATATATATATATATATATATATATATATATATATATATGTATATATGTATATATATATGTATATATGTATATATATATATATATATATATATATATATATATATATATATATATATATATATAAACATACACTCACATATAAATGCATACATGGCGCCAGGACAGGAAAATGAATAAACTTCTCAAGTGCGTCGTCGAAACTATTTTGGGCAATCCCGAAATGTATAAAAAAAAAAACATGTTGAATTAAACCATTCTAGTCATCTAAACTAGTTGCTCTTAAATATATCTAGAAGTTAGACATGCTGACTCCCAAACCCGACTTCTCTCTCTCACACTCACCATGCTTTCATTCCTGTGTCGTCCCCTCTCTTCAGCGCTCTCTCTCTCTCTCTCTCTCTCTCTCTCTCTCTCTCTCTCTCTCTCTCTCTCTCTCTCTCTCTCTCTCTCTCTCTCTCTCTCTCTCTCTCTCTCTCTCTCTCTCTCTCTCTCTCTCCCTTCCATCTTTCCTTTTCTTACTGTCTTTCTATTCCCTGCTTTCCTTATGTCTTCTTATCCCTCCCTCCCTCTCTCTCTCTCCTTTATCCAATCTTTTCTAATTGTCTCTTCCTCTCCACAATTGTATTTTATTCTATTGTTCTATTTCTTGTTTTTCTAACCCTCTGTTAACTGTTTGTACCCCATGTTTTGTTATCCTTTCTTTCATCATTTCTTTAATATCTTGTATATTCACTTTTTCTCCCTCACACTCCTCCATTTTCTCTCTTATTCTTTTCTACGTTTCTCCATTTGCCCCTTCCATTTCTTATCTCTCCCTTACCTCCTCTCCCTTCTTCCCTCTTTTCCTCCATTCCCCTCTTCCTTCCTCCCTTGGCTCAATTATATCTTTCTCTCCATTCATTACCTCTCCTTCTTCCTTCATTCCCTCACTTCTTACATTTTTCTCCTTCCCTTCATTCCCTCCTCTTCCTTCCTCTAGCCTCATTTCTCTCTCCTTTCATTCCTGGTCTCGCTTCTATCCTTCCCTCCTTCTTTTATTCCTTCCCTGACCTGCCTCTTACTTTTATTCTCTCCCTCCTAGTTTTATTCCCTCCCTGCCCTCCCTATTTTCCTTCCCTCTTACTTTTATTCCCTCCCTGCCTTACCTCCTATTTTTTTCCCTCCCTCCTACTTTAATTCTCTCTCTTCTTTCCCCTCCAAATTTTACTCCCTCCTTGCCCTCTCTCTCTTCCCTCCCTCCTACTTATATTCTCTCCCTTCCTTCCCTCCAACTTATATTCCCTCCCTGCCCTCTCTCCCTTTTTTCCCCTTCTACTTTTATTCCCTTCCCTCCTTCCCTCCCTTCCCTCCTTCCCTCCCTTCCCTCCTTCCCTCCTTCCCTCCCTGCTAGCTGCTACTCCGTTCATTCCGTGCCTGAAATATCTATATATACGAAGTCTTAATAGAGGAAAGCTTCATTGGTCATTTATTTGCTTTGTAACATGCCAGTTGTGACAGCCTGGTTAGTCCACTGAAAAACATTTTATGAAGTTATCCAATTTTTTCTTTGTTGTTATTATTATTATCATTATTGCTATTATTGTTATTACTATTATTATCATCATCATTATTATTATCATTATTATTATTATTATTAATATTATTGTTATTATTATTATCATTATCGTTTTTATTTGAGGTATTTTTAGGTTATGTGGTTCCCTTTTTTTTTCATTTATAGATTTCTTTTTCGTGATGTGGCAGTATATTCATTTGTTTTTTGGCAATTAGTTTGTTTAAAGATTTATTCATTTCTATTTTTGTATATGTTCATTTTTCAGTCGTGATGGTTGTCTCGTATGATAGTGTGGGTGAGTCAGGATTTTTATTTATTTTTTTATTTTTTAATGTGTTTAGTATTATTGATTTTTTGAAATTTATCTTTTTCTCTTGATTGTGGCCACCATTTGCACATTGAATTATTTCAGTTGGATAAGAAATGTTATCATATTCACTTTGCTAAGATATATTTCCCCAGTTTTTTATTTTCTATCTTTTTTTTATGTGACCTTTTCAGATATCATTGACTTTATTGTATTTCCACTTAGAAGATCGGTATTTTTAATTGTTATGTGTTCTTCCCACTTTACTAGTTCCTCATTATAACATTCCATTATTTCTTTAATATATAGATTTTTATCCTGTGTTCTGAAATTTCTTACATGCATTTACTTTATATTTTTGTATTACAAAATAAGTTTGTATTTTATCAAGTTCCTTATTAGTGATTGAATGAGAGAGAGAGAGAGAGAGAGAGAGAGAGAGAGAGAGAGAGAGAGAGAGAGAGAGAGAGAGAGAGAGAGAGAGAGAGAGAGAGAGAGAGAGAGAGAGAGAGAGAGAGAGAGAGAGAGAGAGAGAGAGAGGTAATTCTAATATTAATTTTCTTTTATTTGGTTGTGATACTTCATATTAATACCTTGAATTATGCTGCAAGAGAACATTACAGTAGAAATTGTTGAATACATATCGGTTTATGAATTTTGAATCAATTTCACAATTCAAATACAACCATTGAAAAAAAAAAAATTCAACACACAATTTTAGTTCTTTATTTTTTCTGATATTTAGTGAATGGATTTTGAAATTCTTTTATACAGAACTGCCAACAGACGAGAGATTAGACTTTTTTTGTGCTTGTCTGTTTATTATCATTTTATTCACTTTTTCTTAATGACATTTGTAACAACAGTCCATCCTGCTCTGTGTACAGCTATTTTGTACATCGTGTTTAGGCGGTAGAAAGATTATTTTGTACATAAGAATGCTGTAGACTGTACAGAATAATGACCATATTGTCTTACCTAAGCCAAAGAGAAAAGAAACATTATGTGCCATTATTTTTCTTTTTTCTTTATTTCATCTTTAAATTCTTCTTTCATGATAGATTTATGAGAAAAAAGAAACATAGTCTTCGCAGATGTTAGAAATTATTTTGATTCTTTTTAGGGCACATAGAATCGTGTTCTTCTGGGTTTTAAAGAACTCTTAGGTTCGCCCACGTTCTTGTATAAGATCAAGTAAAAGTTATTTAGTATAAGTGAACTTCGTAGAGCAGCTTCGACAGTGGAATGAGAAAGTGTGTGGAGTGGAGTTGTGTATATATATATATATATATATATATATATATATATATATATATATATATATATATATATATATATATATATATATATATATAAAATTAGTATGTGCATTGTACGAATGAACGAAATTTCCGTAGCACATAAGGCGACACTTTTTTAGAATTTGCTTCAGACAATCGACTCATGATTTTGACAAACGTTTAATAGCGAGAGAGAGAAAATAAAACGTCTTTTTTTTCATCATTCATTTAAGTGTCATTATTGTTCAGTTACCCACAAGTAAGTTGAACATCGTAGCGTGCCTCGTAGAATATTTTTATTCGAGTCACTATGAACTTTGCATTAAGTTTTATAAACTCTTCTGAAAGAATTTTCTCTTGTGTCAAACATTGTAAGGAAATACTATGAACTAATTTTAAAAAAAGGGGGCTGTTGACTAATGGTTCATCCGGGAGAATCTTTGATGGAAATGTAAAATAAGGGGACCAGAGTGGAAGCAGAAGAAAAGGAAACAAAAAGATAAATAGAAAAGGAAATACGAAGAAAGGGAAGAGGAAATCTATATCGCAATAGGGGAGTAGGAAGAAACAGAATAGGAAATGGGAAGAGGAAATGGATAGGGAAATAGAAAATGATGAGTGAGAGAGAGAAAGAGAGAGGGGGGGAAAGGGAGAAAAGGTGTTTGACACTGCGCACAAGACAAGGGGAATATAAATGACTCTCTCACTGTATCTCATTCTTTCTTTTGTAGGTGAGAATAAACTTAAACAAGACCATTAAGAAGATTATTATGGAGGAAAATATTGTGTTGGCATCCATCATCCAAGTTTTAATAAATTATCGAGACTTTTTTCTCAGAATTCTGACCTTATCTTAAAAATAGGATAAGCTTGGGATAGATAGGATATAGGATCCAAGTGCTATTCTACTGAAAAAAAAAGAAAATTGGTTAGGATTTATAATTCAGGTCAGACTGCTATAGATTCTGAAGTGAATACAATTTAAAATGCATAAAAACTTTGAATAGAAAAAAGAAGGGGAAATATAAGATAGTTTTTTGGGAAACTGCTCTGGTCCTACATGCTAGGTTGTGGTATGGCATTCTATGACGATCTTTACTAAAAAACGTCTTTATGTTGAAACAAAAAAGAGGTGCATATTGATTGGGGATTATGGTGTAATCCAGCAATTAATCTAGTCAGTTATTTACAATTCCTCTTGTTACTTTGTTTATTATTAGTGTTTTCTTGTTCCTTTTCTTTTTACTTTTGATTCACATATATGGGTATCTCTAACATTGTTCTTTCTATCTTTTAAAGATATAAAAGGGGTGGGGGGAAATGTTTTTGAACTCATTATGGAATACACTTAGACACACACACACACACACACACACACACACACACACACACACACACACACACACACACACACACACACATACACACACACACACACACACACACACACACACACACACACACACACACACACACACACACACACACACACACACACACACACACACACACACACTCACACTCACACTCACATACTCACACGCATACTCACACTCACACTCACACGCTCACACTCACATACTTACATACACATGCATATTTTTCAGGTACACATTATGTATAATCTTCATACCCATGGATAATGTACCTATGAATGCTGTAAGACAGTAATGTATGTAAGAAAATTTATGCGAGTGATTTTATCTTAAGCCAAAAAGCCTTTTTTTTAAGTCTACATCAGTAAGCTAATTTTATTTACATTATTATGTATTTGTAGAAATCTCAAACCAGTTACGATATTTTTGTTGAATTTATGTCTACAGAGATTTTAAGATGTATTTATATTACACTTAAGTAGAGCTTATCTGTGATTTGTGTAGGCAGATTTCGTTGATTTTATTTGAAAGGAAGATATGATTAATAACAAATAAAGATGTACATTATTTATAGCTTTATTCCAACTCAATATTGTACTTAAGGATTTGTAACTCACATTCCAAACTTTAATTGTACAATTAATTATACGGCGTCGATGTTAATGATAGGAATAGTTCTGCTCGAGAAGGTTGCTAAGTGGTTAGATCTATCTAACTCTGGAGTAGAGGATGTCAGTTTTATGTACCATTTTATTTATTTTCTTGCTCCCCCTCCCGTATCTCCCCCCACATATAAGATTCACAGAGGAGATAACAAGAGAGATAATCTAACCATGCGGTTTGTGTATATAAATATATTTATATGTACTTATAGATCTTTTGAAGTACATCTCTTTTCGAGGTGAAAAGGGTGTTATTTATTTGAAGAGAGAAAAAAAAAAAATTATGAAATAGGAAAAGTTCAACAACTTTTCTGTTTTTTGTGGGCATGAGTTATCGTATCATTGCAGTTACGTGCTAGAGAAACAGGCTGGTGTGACAACAAATAGTATTTAAGTTCCCTACACACGTGGAAGTCTACGGTGTTCATTTGCCACATTTCACTTACAACACAGAAGCATTTTTTCACTCCATGGTGTGCAACATGTAATTGAACTCGCATCTTTGTACGTTGAAAGGAACTGCACTTCTGTAAGAAATATGATACTCTCCCATATGCTGCTTAGGTTGTGTGTAAATATTACGTTATGTTGTGTATGTTAAACAATATTTGTTAGTCTATTGATTACCGATATTGCAGACTAATATGACAATGTATATCTGGTTTCATACTTGCCATAAGTGAGAGGATTAAGTAAGATATCAGCGAGAATTCATGAATTTCTTGTTGAGTTTGTATTTTGTGAAAATCTTTGCGTTGGATGTGATCTGTTTGTGATGCTGGTGATGTAAAAGAAGAAACTCTGGATGTACGGAAAGGAAGATTTAGAGAAAAGAAAATGTTGAAATGGACAAATTAAGCAGATAGAACGATGCTAAAATGTAAATTGATTGTTTTCATTATTTGTTATTATTA
>NC_091552.1:47709473-47726973 GCF_042767895.1 Penaeus vannamei
TTCACATCCGTAGGGACTGACTTTAGTCTTGTCCTTCCACATAAGGACTGTCTTAAATTTGTTTTTATGAAAATATTCCTTTGTTGAAGATTATTCTGCTTTCGAAATAATAAGAAATACTTTGAAGACACTTTTGATGAGTTATTAGACGTAAATTGAGCCGGTTCCTACGTTTTATCCCTGTATTTTATTTTTAAAAATAGCGTCGCCCGCCTTTTCAATTGATGTAGTGACAATAAGCGCAGCTATGCCACATCACATTTAGATATACTAAATGTCTAATATTACCGTTGTGATATCAATAAGATTTAGTGCCATATTTATTATAACTTATTATTACAATAGATTATCAAGATAGGGTCTATAGCGATTTATATGTTAATTCTATTACCAGCATTAAATACGAGATGTGGCAAGAGCGCAAATCAGAGACAAAATCGCAAAGAACAGTCTCAGAATTTTCGTGAATACCGCCTCAGGTGTTTATCTATTTTTATTTTTTTTTTCAGTTTGTGTGTCTATTCGTCTCTATTTTCGAATCCTTCCTTCTCTCTTTACCTGTCTGTCTGTCTTTTTATCTCTCTCGTTCTTTCTCTCTATATCGCTGTTTTTTTTTTCTTTTTATCTGTCTGTTTATCTATCTATATATCTAATCCATCTATCTTTCATATCTAATTATCTATGTATCATTTCTCCTTATATGTTCCTTCCAATTTTCGAATGTCAAAATCTATTTTATCAGTTCTCGAGTTTATAATTTTTTATCACTTTTTACCCATCATCATACATAAACTATCCTCTTAGTGCAAATGTTTATTCTGAGGACTGATACTGATCGAATAGCGTCGACACTGGAAATATACTGAACTTCACCACTTGTCAGATTTCCCATTAACGAGATTCCATTCCTCTGTTAAAGGAAATTAACAGAGAGGATGAACGTATCGGTTGGTATCAAATATTACGAGAACAAAAATGATAACAAAAAAAAAATGTAATGAAATGTTACCGAGACGAAAACCCCCCAAAATTTAGAACAATTCGTATAAATTTAGGATTTCTCTTCAGGTAGAGGAAAAAATCGGATTCTGGAATGTTCTGGGTACTGGATATCAAATAACAAAAATGTAATGAAATACAATACTGTAGAATACAAAATGCTATAAAAAATATATGCTAAAATACCAATATACTAAAATCCCATTTAGAGAGTATATATTTTTTTGTATGTCTGCATGAGGAGGAGATTTAACTTACTCGAAAAGTCACTTTATTTTGCATTTCCTGGCTATTTCATCAATAGCAGACGATGGTCCGTGTCACAGCAGCAATTAAAAGTTCTCAAATCTTATATTATTATTGAAAAAAATTATATTAGTATTGAAATAAATTATTATATTATTATATTATATAATAAAATATTATTATATTATGAAATAAATTATTATAAAAGCTTTATTAGTATTGAAATAAAAGAAGGAAAAATCGGTGCAACATCAACATTTTATGCTGGTCTGGGTTCCAAGTGAATATGAAAAAAGTGTGATTCTGTACAACGCAGATTTCCAAATTCATGAACTGTACACCAGTGTTAATTCAACAGTCTATAAAAGGAAAAGAAAAAGAAATAAACATTTAAGAATAATAAAGATTACAATTATGAAATGCTATACTATTTTTTCCCTTTCAAATAGAAATATCTTTCTTCTTCTTCTTCTTCTGCTTCTTCTTCTTCTACTCCTCCTCCTCCTCCTCCTCCTCTTCCTCCTCCTCTTTCTTCTTCTTCTTCTTCTTCTTCTTTTTATTCTTATTCTTATTTTTCTTATTCTTTCTTCTTCTTCTTCTTCTTCTTATTATTATTATTATTATTATTATTATTATTATTTTCTTCTTCTTCTTCTTCTTCTTCTTTACTTCTGCAATGAGTTAAGACTTAGGAACTCAAGGCACTAACTTGGCACTCCAATCCTCCATTCGCAGACACAGTGCCAAAAGAATGAGCGGCTCTGGAAAAGGACTCCTAGGATTGTGGCTCTACAAGACCGGCGAGGAATGGATGCTGAAGGATCCCCAAAGGGTGAGTAGGATTTAGGATGAAGGATAAATAGGTTGTAAGATGGAGTTTAGGATATCAAAAGCAAAGATTTAGGATTTAGGATGTCTGGTTCCTCGTGGTGCGTTTGTGTGGTTTGGTTTTAACACATAAAATATAATTAACCGAGTAGGATGCAGAATATAGGATTGGGTTTAGGATAAGGAGAACAAGGGCTTGGGATATGTTGTTCTTGTTGATTTTAAGGAGGCTGGGTTATTCTATATCCTATATAGAGATGTTATATATATATATATATATATATATATATATATATATATATATATATATATATATATATATATATATATATATATATATATATATATATGTGTGTGTGTGTGTGTGTGTGTGTGTGTGTGTGTGTGTGTGTGTGTGTGTGTGTGTGTGTGTGTGTGTGTGTGTGTGTGTGTGTGTGTATGTATGTATGTATATGTATGTGTGTATGCATATATAAAGTATATATGTGCGTGCGTGGGCGTGTGTGTGTGAGGACCGACACACCATTAAAAAGCGTCGCTGTCCCAGCTGCTAACTTGCAACGATAATTGGCAATTGCGGTTGCAAATATCATGGAATGTTTTTTTTCTATTACGATAATTAGGGAATTATATAGAAAAATATGGAAATGCAATTATAAGGTCGATTTGCCTTTGTCTTTCATTTTTTCTTTTTTTTTTACTTTTTTTTTTCTTTTCTTGTGTGTCTGGTTGATTATTTTTGAGATATTTTGGTCTTGGAAGAATGTTGAATCTTGCAGAGGAATTGCTAAGCTACGTCGAAACCAGATGCATATCTTATTTACGTACATGCATACGGTGTAAATATGTGCACACACATGCAATTACACACAAAAAAAACATACACAAACATACACACACACAAACACACATAGTCACACACGCATACACATATCTATATATCTGTATGTGTGTGTGTATGCGTGTGTGTGTGTGTGTGTGTATATGTGTGTACGCATACATGTATACACATACATACACAAGCACTACCTCCTACTCTCCCGCTTTCCTCTGTCCGCACGGCCTATAAGCACAGTAGGCCTATCGGTCTTTTCCTGCACACACTTCTCCTCTCTTGTCGTAAGGTTTCGTTAATTCATTATTTCAAGTCGAATGGAATCTCTAAAGCTGGATGGGGTTAATTAATCGAATTGAGATTTTTTTTTATTTATTTCGTTTTTATTTCAGTTTTCCTGTGATTTTTGGTGTTTGTTTAATGTGTATCTTGTTTTTTTATTAGCATTGGTATTGTTATTGTTGTTTTTGTTATCATTATTCTCATTGTCTTTTATTGTCAATATATTTATTATCTTTATCATTGTTATTTCTAACATGAACATCATTACTATTATCAGCGTTCTTATTTTCTTTTTCATTATTGTTATTATTATTATTATTATTATTATTATTATTATTATTATTATTATTAACATTATTATGATTAGCATTATTATTAGTAGTATTAGTATCATTATTATTATTATTATTGTTATCATTGCTATTATCATTACTATTATTATTTTTAACCTTATAATCATTTTCATCAACACTACCATCATCATCATCATTACCGTCACTATCAATATTGATTTTATATAATTTTTTTTATAGTCGACCGTCGTCTTCCTGCCCTTTCTGTGTTAATAATTTGCCCTCCTCGTGAAGCCTTTCTTGTCAAGGGAGTCAGACAATAAGGCCTATTGGTTCCACGTAGGGAGGAAATAGACAATGTGGATAAATAGGGAGATAGGATATATGTTTTCGCATCTCGTATTCGTGGGGAAGTGTTATGTTTATGTTTTCTCTGTTTCTGTCTCTTTTTTTCTGTCTGTTTGGTTGGTTCTCACTCTCTCTCTTTTTCTGTTTGTCTCTCATGCTTTCTCTCCCTCTCTTTTTCTCTGTATGTCTGGATCTGCGTCTCTCTCTCTCTCTCTTTCTCTTTCTCTTTCTTTCTCTCTCTCTCTCTCTCTCTCTCTCTCTCTCTCTCTCTCTCTCTCTCTCTCTCTCTCTCTCTCTCTCTCTCTCTCTCTCTTCTCTCTTTCTCTCTTTCTCTCTCTATCTCTCTCTCTCTCTCTCTCTCTCTCTCTCTCTCTCTCTCTATCTCTCCCTCTATCTCTTTCTCTTTCTTTCTCTCCCTCCCTCTCCCTCTCTCTATCTCTCTCTCTCTCTTTCTCTTTCTCTTTCTCTCTCTCTCTCTCTCTCTCTCTCTCTCTCTCTCTCTCTCTCTCTCTCTCTCTCTCTTTCTCTCTCTCTTTCTCTCTCTCTCCCTCTCTCCCTCTCTCTCTAGATCTCCCTCCCTTCCCTTCTCTGTATCTCCTTCCCTTTATTTCTCTCTAGTTCCCTACCTTTCTTTCTCTGTCTTTCTCTCTCTCTCTCTCTCTCTCTCTCTCTCTCTCTCTCTCTCTCTCTCTCTCTCTCTCTCTCTCTCTCTCTCTCTCTCTCTCTCTCTCTCTCTCTCTCTCTCTCTATCTATCTATCTATCTATCTATCTATCTTTCTCCTACTCTCTCTATCTTTCTCCTACTCTCTCTCCCTCTCTCTCTCTCTCTCTCTTTCTCTCTCTACCTTTCTCCTACTCTCTCTATCTTTCTCCTAATCTCTCTCCCTCTCCCCTTTCTCCCTCCCTTTCTCTCTCTGTTGCTGTTTCTAATTCAAAGCAGGATATTTCATCCACTTAACCCTGGGTACCTTTTCCTGTATTCGTAACCCTGACACTGAGACACTGAGACAAGAACATTCGATCCAAAACACTGACATACATATACATACACCAATCGGCAAAGGTATAATATATACACTTAAAAAAACAGAAGTAACAGATAGACTTTATTAACACATACACACGAATGTACACACACGAGAGGAAGAAAGTTCGGTATTCTAAGACCCGTTGTGCTGTTACTAGAATGACAAATTGATTTTATGATTTTTTTATGAATATTTCCCAATGGATGAATTTATGGGAGAAATGGTAATGTTCATATGTCTACCTTTTCTCCTGTAGTATTTTTTTTTTATTATTATCATTATCATCACTATACCTTTATTTCGTGTGATGTTGCTATTGTTGTTACTCTTATTCGTATTATTATGATAGGCTTTTAGAAATCAAAAGTTGATGCCATATTAGCATTATAGACGTATACACTATAACTATATTATGAAACAATGAAGGGAGGAATAAAAATATACTTGATAGTGCAAAAGGTGTTTGGGAAAAGGATTGAAGTATGATCATGTGTTTTCTTACTCTTTCATTTCTTGTCTTGATTTCCTGCTCTTCCCTTCGTTGAATCACTTCCATC
This sequence comes from Penaeus vannamei, assembly GCF_042767895.1. NCBI lineage: Eukaryota > Metazoa > Arthropoda > Malacostraca > Decapoda > Penaeidae > Penaeus > Penaeus vannamei. The sequence continues at coordinate 47,714,891 of NC_091552.1, forward strand.
TTGTTTGCATGTCCCTGTTCTTGCCTTGCTTTTTTGTTTATTTGTCCACCATAATCATGTTTTTTTTTTTCCTTGTTGTGTTGATGTTTATGTTTTCTATTTCATTCTATTTTTCTCTATTTCTCCCTCTATATTATATTTATATCTTTTGAAAAATGTCTTCTTCTCTTCTCTTTGCCATTTTATACTAGACCAACATAAACCTTACAAACAACAAAATAAAATAAACAAAAAATAACAACAATGATAGACGTATCGTTACTGAAATATCTACCAATAAACAAAGTCACATCCGTCTCATAGACAAACGAAAAGACGAAACAAAACAAAAGAACGGACTAAGAAGTATCTATATGTTCTCCAAGACGACCGAGAGGCGATTCGATCCCCTTCCAAGACGCTAGATTTATGGCTCAGATCCTCAGGCTGGCGGTGGACATCAGGACGGTTGTTGGCCCTTCCTCTGTGTCTCTTTGTCTTGCTTTCTCTCTCTCTCTTTTTCTTTTTCTTGTTCTTTGTTTGTTTGTTTTTGCTGTTGGTTTTGTGGGAGAGAGAAACAAGGGGGAGGGGGGGGGTTGGAGAGAGAGTGGGGGAGAGGAGAATGATGGGGATAGATAGATAGAGAGAGGGAGATATATATAGAGAGAAAGAGGGGATGTTGAGGGAGAGAGAGCAAAAATAAATGGGAGAGTGAGAGAGAGAGAGAAGGAGAAGGGGCGTTGAGGGAGAGGGAACGAAAATGAGTGAGGGAGAGAGAGAAAGGGAGAGAAAGAGAGAGAGAAAAGATCCCTGATAACAAGTAAGATCTAGAAATATGCAAAGGCATCCTACGTGAGGCATTGTTGACAGTGATTCCTCACACTGTAATGGCAGCCATGTTATCTAAATTCATTTCCATATAAGGATTAATATGCAGTTATTGATTATATCTTATGTACTTTTGGTCTTACGTTTTCAGTGAATACTCAAAGTAGAGAGGCAGTGCACGTATATATTTTATTAACCTTTTAAAAATCAAACACAAGTATTATATGTTCTCGAAAATAACATTATTTTCATGAGAAACCATTAGAATACTGACCAAGTATAACAATAACAGCAAAATATAGACATTACTTCATCTTTAGCTCTCGTCTCTATTTTCTCTGTCTTCTTGCCCAGTTGCAAAAGCACGAAAAGGAAATATATCTCAAGGTTAAGTGAAACGTGGGTTGGCACACCGTAGACTTAAACAATTTATCCACGAGTGGCGGTCGAGACACTCCAAGTTTTCGTTAAAAGGAAAGAAATTCGAAGTCACTTATTATGATTCCAATTTATGATTTGTTTCTTTATTTTGAGTTCTTCCTCTTTTTGTTTCATTATTTATTTATCTGTTTATCCATTCAATTTATTAATCGTTCTTGCACTACCTTTATGCAAAATACTTTTCTTTATAGATTCTTGATAACCATTGTCAGCATATACATAAATACATTTTTTTCATTATAGTAAACATTGAAAAGTTAGGAAAATGATCTATATACAAAAAATAAGTCCATTTGAAACTGAGGCTACGGCTGGGCCTACGATCATAGAAGAAGAAAAAAAAAGAGAGACAAGAAGAACGGTAAAAGGTATTGGAACCTTCACTTGCCGCAGCTAATCCACTTAGACTCTTCTAAAAGGCCGCCCAAACCTCTTCCGGCTAATTGAACTCCGTAGCTTTTGTTTTTCTCGCGATTCTTTGCTTTGTTTTTGAAGAGGGAGGAGGCACGGGGGACAAGTGACAGAATATAGGGGATGGGGAGGGGGGAGATAAAGAAGGAAGTGGCAGGAAATGAGACTTTGCGTTTTTCTCTCTCTTGTTTTGTCTCTCTGATCAATATGATAATTTATCTTATATCACGATAAAGGAAAATGATAGAGGAAGGAAGCTTGGCGAGAGAGAGACAGAGGAAGAGAGAGGGAAAGAAAAAACAGACTGTTAGACAGATAGATAGACAGACAGACAGATAGATAGATAGATAGATAGACCGATAGAGAGAGAGATAGAGAGAGAGAGAGAACAGGCAAAGAGATAGATAGACAGATAGATAGGCAGAGAAAGAGAGATAGACAGAGAGAGAGAACAGGCAAAGAGATTGATAGACAGATAGATAGATTAGGCAGAGAGAGAGAGAGATAGAAAGAGAGACAGACAGACATGGAGAGAGAGAGAGAGGGAGAGAGAGCAGAGAGACAACAAAACAAACAGACAGACATATGATAAAGAACGAATGACCGAAAAAAGTAAAGCGCATAAAACAAAGGAATACAAAAAAGATAGAAAAAAATAATAAAAGATAGTGCATAAAACAAAAAAATACAAAAAAGAGAAAAAAATAAAAGATAGCGCATAAAACAAAGGAATAAAAAAAAGAGAAAAATAAAATCCAATGAATAAGGAGATGGAAGAGAAGACACGTTAATGATACATTTACAAGGAAGCCCAGTAATCACTGACGACCTAACTAGCATCAGGGGTCAGGGGTCAGGGGTCAGGAGGGGGAGAAGGGGATCAGAGAGGTAATAGGAAGGGGAAGGAGGGGGCATAGGGGGGTCAGGGGAGGGAGGGGGAGAAGGGGGATCAAGGAGGTAATAGGGAGGGGGAGGAGGGGGCTTAGGGGGGGTCAGGGGAGGGAAGAGAATAAGAGGGGGTCAAAGGGAGGATAAGGGGGGGTGGGGAGGAGGGAGGGAGAAGGGGGGGAGGAGGGAGGATAGAGGGCAGGGGGTGGGGGAGGGAGGGAGAAGGGGGAGGAGGGAGGGAGGGAGAAGGGGGCCATCCTCCTCTCAATAGACGGATTGGGTGATCCATTTATGATATATGAGGATCCGCGCGACGATCCTGTTAGGGCGGAGGGGAGTGGCATAAAGGGAGGGGAGGGGGGGGGGGAGGGGGCAGAAGGCCGGCGTCCCGTTCGGAGAGATTACGGATGCAGTTCGGAGGCCCGGCGAAGGGGGTGGGGTGGGGGGTGGGGTGGGGGGTTCTCTGTCTGTCTGTGTACCTTTATATTTATATGTTTATATATATGTATATATATATATATATATATATATATATATATATATATATATATATATATATATATATATATATATATATACATATATTTACATGCATATATATATATATATATATATATATATATATATATATATATATATATATATATATATATATATATATATATATATATATATATTTATACATACATACACACACACACACACACATATATACATATATATAAACTATGCACACACTAGTCTGATAAGAGACAATCCTTTCGAAATCCTCATGGATTTTTGTCTTCAGGAGCGGTATTCACGAAAGGTATTTGACATATTTAAGGACTGTCCTAGAAACAGTCTTTGACGCCAAAATCGTTGTAGGATTTATTTTATGACTCGTTTTATAGACTGTCCTTAGCTATTTCGTCTTTGATTGTCTTTGAAACAGTCTTTAACTCTAAAATCGTCGTAGAATGTATCTATGACTCGTTTCAAAGACTCCTTGGCTATTTCGTCTTTGATTCGCGTTGTTGCTACATTTCCAAGTTAATCCTTAAAGAGTATGAATATTCACATCTGACTGAGCCTATAATGATGATCTAATGTTGTAATAAGTTTAAATGACTATTGTAATGAATATCAAATATATAATGACTAGAATATTACTTACTTTATATCTTTTCTGTGTTTACGTGTCACCCTCGACATTTGTTGACATTGCATCAGCTGAGATCGTGCGCGGCGCCATTTGCATTTATCTCCGAGAAAACTGCAGCAATCACGAAAGCAGCGACTCAATTAACGTTTGACTGGAAATAAAAAAGTGGCATGAATTATTTTGATATTATTACTGATGCGTAATTATCTTCAATGACTGTCAAATGGCAGTAGTGTTTTCGGTGTCTCATAAAGGTAATTTAGAGCAGTCCTTACGTGCGTGGGAAACCTCCAGCCCTGTTTTGAAAACCGACTGAATCTTAGACAAAAATTGGGTGCTAAGGACGTTTTCTCAAGGAGCCATTGACTAAATCAGAGTCAGCGACTATTTGTAGACTCGGGAATAGATTGCCTTCAGGGATTGTAACTTCTCCGACTCTTGATAAGTTTAAAGGATCAGCTAACGTGTTTTTTTCTTACGTAAATAGCTGACTTTCTATTCTTTCATTCTTTCTTAGCTGTATCTTGACCTGCACTGACATCTTTGGAGGTATAAATCTCGATTTCTTTAGTGTGGCTCTTTATATAGCTTACTATAATGATAATGATTATAATAACAACATCAATAATAATAATACTGATAATACTGATAATAATGATAATAATAATAATAATAATAATAATAATAATAATAATAATAATAATAATAATAATAATAATAATAATAATAATAATGACGACTTTCTTTTCTGTCTTTTCGGAGTCTATGATCTTACGCAAATACCGCCCCATGTCTGTTGGTATATATGCCGTATATAAATCTCTATTCCTGCTTGTCTATACACCAGAGAGTTGCCATTTGTCCCATGCAGTAATATATTAACAAGAGCATTTTTGAAAATTATTATTTTGCCGAATAATAATAATAAAAAAAGAGTGAAATAACTGACTGATTAATATTGATAATAATTACCATTCCGCGTAATGGGTGAGGCAAAAAGTGCTATATATTAACACTCTTCAGTATTAATGGCTTGATGTGTCAGTGTTAATGTTATTATTGAATGAGATTTTCGCTGGAGGGGAAAAAGAGAACGATTCCCTGTTGGTGTCGGGTTGGATTCCTTTTTAGAGGATTCGAAACGGATAGTTAAAGGGTTAGAGACTTTTACGTATTCCGATATTTATGCTATTTTTTTTCTCTCTTTCTCTTTCTGGAAAATAAATAAACAAGAAGAGTGGGGGAGATCGATAGATAGATAGATAGATAAGTAGATAGACGGTTCGTTTGCGAAAGAGATACGAAGAAGAATATGAAGAGTAAAAGTAGAACAACTATGATGAATAGAAAAAAAACAAAAAACGAAAATATGTATATATGATAAAAATAGCGGAGATAAGCTGGAACAAATAGAAGAAAAGATGAAGACAATAAAGAAAGGAAAAGCAGGAAAAACAAACAAAACGGAAACCCATCATTAGAAAAGGGGGTTGGGGGGCGGTTATGAAGGAGGTAGTAAAAATGGGGGAAGGAGAATTAGGAGGAGGAGAAGAAGAAGAAAGAGGAGGAGGAGGATGTGGAGAAGAAGAAGGAGGAGGATGTGGAGAAGAAGGAGAAGGAGGAGAATAAGAAGGAGGAGGTGAAGAAGAAGAGGAAGAAGTGGAGAAGAAGAAGAAAGAGGAGGATAAGGGGAGATAGAGAAAAGGAAGAGGGGAGAGGGGAAGAAGAAGGAGGAAGAGGAGAAGAAGAAGAAGAAGATGGAGGAGGAGGATAAGGGGAGCTAGAAAAAAAAAGAAAAGGGGAAGACGAGAGATAGAAAAAGAGAAAAAGGAGAAGAGGGGAGAAACGGGACCACGTGATCCCGAATCCAAGACAGGTGCGGGCAAGAAGGACACGGAAATTCTTGGGAGATGGATCTGTAGCTTCTCGAAGATTCTACAGACGAAGAAGGGAGGAAAAAGAAGCTTCCGCGATACATTAGAGGAAGCTAAAAGAAAGGAAATGGGGAAATTAGATGTCGTGGAAGCTTACATTTCGAAGGGAAATCGTGTTATGGTTTCTCGTGTTTCTTTGTTTGTTTGTTTCTCCGGTTCTGTTTCTTATGTGTTTGTTTAGAAAGAGGAAACGGAGAGAGAATCACAAAGAAAATTTTATGTTGATATATAATTTGTCCAAATTCCAATCAAGGACTAATCATAAACAGAGAGAGAGAGAGAGAGAGAGAGAGAGAGAGAGAGAGAGAGAGAGAGAGAGAGAGAGAGAGAGAGAGAGAGAGAGAGAGAGAGAGAGAGACAGTGAAAGAGAGAGAGTGAGAGCGAAAGAGAGAGAGAGAGAGAGAGAGAGAGAGAGAGAGAGAGACAGACAGACAGACAAAGAGAGAGAGAGGGAGGGAGGCGGGGGTTGAGATTGAGAAAAAAGAGAGAAGAGAACTACAGACAGACAAAAAAGAGAGAGAGGGGGGTTGAGATAGATAGAGAGAGAGAGAGAGACAGACACAGAGAAAGAAAGGAGGGAGATCCAGAGAGAGATGGAGAGAGAAAGAGAGAGAGAGGAAGAGAGAGAGACAGAGAGTTAAAACATGAAAGAGGAAATGAGAGAGAGAGCGAAGAGAAAGCTCCCACACTCTCTGTCTACTTTCTTCTTTCCATCTTTCTCTCTCTCCTTCTCCCTCCTTCTCCCTCCCGCCCTCCATCACAGCCCTAATCCTCCTCTACACCCCATCTTCTCTCCCTCTCTCGCCTCCATTCCTTCTCTACCTCCCTCACCCCATCCCCATTCCTTATGCTTCCCCACCCCCTCCCCCTCCCAACTCCCTCTCTCCCCTCCACTCCCCCCTCCCTCTCCCCTCACACTCCCTCCCACTCCCTCAGACTCCCCCCACCTCCCCCTCCCTAACTCCCCTCCCCCCACAATCCCACTTGCCACCTCCCCCCACTTCCCCTTCCCTCTCACTCCCCCACGATCCCTCCCCTCACCTCGCCCTCCCCTCACTCTCCTCATAATCCCCCACCTCCCCCTCTCTCACCGCTCCCCTAACTCAGAGCCCACCTCCTCCCCTCCTTACCTTCCCCTCCCTCCTCACGCCCCTTAACTCTCAGATCCCACTCTTATCCTCCCCCTCAGACTCCCCCACAACCCATTCCCTTCCACCTCCCCCTCTCTCACGCTCCCTAACTCAGAGCCCACACCTCCTCCCCTCCTTACCTTCCCCTCCCCCTCCCACCTTGCCCCTTAACTCAGATCCCACTCTCCCCCTCCCTTCCACCTCCCCCACAACCCCCCACCTCCCCCTCCTCAAACTCCCCCACAATCACCCCACCTCCCCCCACCTCCCCCTCCCTCACGCCCCCTAACTCGGAGACACAATGTCAGGAGTTAAGGCTCGTCCGAGTAATTTGGCTCCAGGGCGCCCCTCGACGCCGCCCTTTGTCTCCTTGGCCCTCAGGAGGAGGAGGAGGAGGAGGAGGAGGATGAAGGAGGAGGAGGAGGAGGATGAAGGAGGAGGAGGAGGAGGAGGAGGAGGAGGAGGTAGGATGGAGGAGGGAGAGTAAGGATGGAGGAGGAGGAGGGAGGAAAGGGAGGAGGGAAGGAAAAGAAGAAGAAGAAGGAAGGAAGGAAGGGGAGGAAGGGGGAGGAGGAGGAGGGAGGAGGAAGGGAAGGGAGGTGGAGAGTGGAAGGAGGAGGAGGAGAAGGAGGAGGAAAGAAGGAAAGGAAGAAGAGGAGGAGGGAGGGAGAGGAGGAGGAGGAAAGGTGGAGGGAGGGAGGAGGAGGAAGAGGAAAGAATAGGGAAAGGGAGGATAGAGAAGGAGGAAGAGAAGGCGAAAGAGGAAAAGGAGGAGGAGGAAGTAAGATAGAGAAAGGGGACGAGAAGGAGGATGGTGAGGAAGAAAAGGAGTAAGAGGAAGGGGGCAAGGAGAAGGAAAAAGAAAAGGAGGAGGACCAGGAGAAGAAAGAAGGAAGAAGAGGAAGAGACTCTTTAGTCCGTCGTGGAGCTGGGACGTGAGAGAAGAAAGGAGGAGAGAGGGAGAGAGGAGGGAAAAAGGAAGCGGGAGGGGAGGGGAGGGGGGAGTAGGAGGGTAGTGTTTGTGTATCCTTTATGTCTCTTCTTTCTTCTGTCTTGCCTTTGTCGGCCTTTCTATTCTTAATCTTTCTGGATTTTCTTATTATTCTGTCTTATATCTATTTGTTTATGTATCCTTTATTTCCCTCAACAGTCAGCTAATTTTTCTTCACCATACACACACACACACACACACACACACACATACACAGGCACTCATCCAACGACGCACACACACACATACACACACAAATACACACACACACACACACACACACACAAACAGGCACTCATCCAACGACGCACACACACACACATACACACACAAATACACACATGCACACAAAAACACACATACACAACCAGACATACACATCAGACATCCATATCTACCAAAAGGATAGTAATCATAATCAAAAATAGATAAACAGAAAAAGAAAATACGATTTAACAATATCTAAGTTGGGTTAAGACACCCTCTGGTAAAAAATAAAATCATAAAAATCTGTTCATAACTTTTTGAGTTATCCCGCGAACCGACTAACTAACCCATTAACCAGTCCCTCTCTCCCTCTCCCTCTCCCCCCAAACCCACCCCCTCGACCCATCCCGCCCTCCCCCCCAGACCCTCCTTCACTAACAACGAACGAAACGAGACAATAAGACCCTCTGGTAAAAAAAAAAAAAAAAAAAAAATCATAAAAATCTGTTCATAACTTTTTGAGTTATCCCGCGAACCGACTAACTAACCCACGAACCAGTCCCTCTCTCCCTCTCCCCAACCCCCACCCAACCCCCCTCCCCTTCCCTCCCCCCGGACCCTCCTTCACTAACAACGAACGAGACGAGACAACGAATGTAACCGACTTCGGAGACAACGAATAAAGTCCGACTTGGAAAAGCCAACAGACTCTATAGGAAGACCTGAACAACGTGGAGGACAAGACCCTATGACTGCCTTCTACATTAGGGTGAAGAGGCTGAGGGTTCTTCGGGAGGGGATCTTCTGGGTTGGAGGAGAGAGAGAGGAGGGAGGGAGGGAGGGAGAGGGGGAGGGAGGAGAGGGAGAGGGTGGGAGGGAAAGGAGAGGGAGGGAGGAGAGGGAGAGGGGGTGAGGGAAAGGAGGAGGGAGAGAAGGGAAAATTGTAGAGAGAAGGAGGGAGGGTGAGAGGATGGGGGAGGGAGGGAGAGAGAGGAGAAAAAGAAAGAGAGGAGAGAGCAGGAGATTGAGAGAGATAGTGAGAAAGAGAGAGTAGAGTAGAGTAGAGAGGCTGACAAATTGATAGATTGATAGATAGACAAATAGATAAATGGAAAAATAGATAGACAGATAGCTGGATAGATACATAGACCGACAAATATATATATGGACAAGCAAACGAATAGATAGACTGACAGATAGACAGAGAAAGAGAGGTAAAAAGAGGCATCAGTGTATGTGTGTGTATACGTGTGCGTATGTGTGCGCGTATGTGCATACTTGTGTACGTGTGCGTGTGTGTGTGTGAAAAGATCCTATGATCTCTATAACAATGCAGTACAAAAATAACAATAAAAATAAAACAAAAGAAGAACGAACACGTTAATGGAGTAAAACCACTCGAGGTTGAGGAGGAGGAGGAGGAAGCGTAGAAGAAGAGGAAGGAAAAGATGGAGAAGAAAAAGAGGAACAGAAAGAAGGGAAGAAGAGAAGAAAGATGAAGACTAAACGAAAAGAAATACAAGAATAACAAAGAGCGAAGAGAAAGGATGGAGAAGATACGAAGAGATATAAAAAGACGCAAAAAATTGAAGGGTGAAAATATGAGAGTCGTATCCCGAAGCCATTATGCTCGCTAAGGGTCCCCGCGCACTTGCACTTAAGGGGATAAATGGCAAATAAAGACCAAATTGGCAACTCGTGTGCAGGCCAGATATGTGAAGAAATGATATATAACAAAATATATATACAAAAAATACAAGATTAGATTATTAAAAGAACTTGTGTAATAACAGATTATTATAAAATGGAGGAGAAGGATAAGATGATAATATAAGTGCAATAAAAAAGAAGAATATATAGTATAAGAAAGAATTGAAATAAGAGAGCGGACGAGGACACAATAAGAGAGAAGAAGAAAGGGGAAGAACGAGAGAGAGAGAGAGAGACAGAAAGCCACAGGGAGAGGATTAAAGAGAGAAGGAGGATGGAGGGAAAGAAGAAGAAGAAAAAGAGAGAAGGAGGATGGAGGGAAAGAAGAAGAAGAAGAAAAAGAGAGAGAAGAGGGAGGATAGGACAGACGGATGAATATACAGAACTAGAAAAAACAGGCATTAAATGCGAATTAAAAACAAAAAGCAAGACAAAAAGAAGAAAGAAAGTAAGAAAAAAAAATCCAATGGAATAAATAAAGAACAACAGAGGAAAAGATAAACCAATACTTTCTGCCTTTCCTTCAATCCGGAGAGAGAAAGCAAAAAAAAAGCTCTCTCTCGAGGATAATATTTTCTTTGGTTTTCCTTACGTCATTATCATTATTATTGCTGTTGTTATTCTGAATGTTATAGCTATTATTATTATTATTATTAAGATTATCATTATTATTATTATTATTGTTGTTGTTATTGCTGTTGTTGTTGTTGTTATCATCATCATCATCATCATTATTATCATTATTATCATAAAAGGAGGAGAGAGAGAGAGACAGAGAGAGAGACAGACAGACAGACAGAGGCAGAGACAGAGAAACAGACAGAAAAACAGAATGAGACAGACAAAAACAGAAATCATGCACATAACACGAATAACAGAAAGAAGGCAATAATGACCCCCAAAATATTAATTAAAAAGAAGGAGTTTCGCTTTTATCGGGTCATTATGGACAATAATCCGGTTTCGTTGTTGAGTCGCATTACCGGGAAATTCCAGAGTGAAAATGGGACAAAATTGGGATTGGTTTCATAAATAGGTTTTTGTATTAAGTGGGTCAGGCGATGGGGGCAGTGAGAGTGAGAGAGAGAGAGAGAGAGAGAGAGCGAGAGAGAGAGAGATAGATAGAGAGAAAGAGAGAGAGAGTGAGAGAGAGAGAGAGAGAGAAAGAGAGAGAGAGAGAGAGAGAGAGAGAGAGAGAGAGACAGACAGAGACAGACCGACAGACAGAGACAGACAGATAGAGACAGTCAGGGACAGACAGAGAGAGAGAGAGAGAGACAGACAGACAGACGGAGACAGACAGTCAGGGACAGACAGAGAGAGAGAGAGAGAGAGAAGCAATGAGGCAGAGAAAGAAAAGCAGATAGACCGAAAAACAAATAATATAGCTAGATAAATAGATAAAGCAATAATGTTACTCCTTTCCTCTCTTTACTTCTCCTCCCTTTCCTTCCCTTTTCCCATTCTTTATTTACTCTTTCTAATTACCCTGAGAAAGCCCGGGAAACTAAGTGCTTGTGGAATGAGAAAGGGAGGACAAAGAACAAAGGGAGGAGAGAGAGAGAGAAAGAGAGAGAGAGAGAGAGAGAGAGAGAGAGAGAGAGAGAGAGAGAGAGAGAGAGAGAGAGAGAGGGTGGAGAGATAGGTAAGAGGGTAGGGAGGGGGTTGGGCGTGGCTTTGAGGGTAGGGAAGGGGCAGAGCATGGGTAAGAGGCTTTGTATAGGGTAGTGCATGAGGTTGAGGGTAAGTAGGGGGGGGGTGAAGAGTTTACCTAAGAGGGTAAGAAGGGAGAAGGCTAAAGAGAGGGGAAGGAGTAGGATAGAGTCGAGAAAAAAGGGTAGGGAAGGTAGGGGCAATGGGGATGGATGGCAAAGAGGGTAAGGAGAGGGAGGGGGTATGGGTAAGAAGACGCGCAGGGGATAGGGAGATAAGTAAAACATAAATAAGAGGGAATGGAATGGGGGAAGGGATAAAATAGAAGGGGAAGAGGTTAGGTAAGACGAAAGGGAGGGGAAAGAAACTAGGTACGACGGCCAGGAGATGGATAAGAGGGTAGGGAAAGAGGGGGGGAGGGTAAGGGGGAGGGGAGGCAACCACGGTCGATTACTTTAAAGTCGAGGTCGAGAGTGTGAAAAAGTTACTCGAGTCAACAGGATGTAAACCTTCCTGGGTAATGCGAGGAGGAGGAGGAGGAGGAGGAAGGAGGGAGTAGGAGGAGGAGGGAGGATGGGAGGAGGAGGAGGGAGGAAGAGGAGAAGGGAGGGAGAGGGAGGAGGGGAGGGGAGGGGAGGAAGGAGGAGGAAGAGAAGGAGGAGAGAGAAGAGAGAAGGAGGTGAGAGAAGAGGAAGAAGTAAGAGAGGGAAAGGAGACAGGGAGGAGGAGCAGGAGGAAGAGGAAGGAAGAAGGAAGAAGGAGGGAGG
>NC_091552.1:47731973-47749473 GCF_042767895.1 Penaeus vannamei
AGATATCAAGAGATATAGACGATAAATAGATATTGGTAGATATATATGCGGTGAATGGATATTGATAAATCTTAAATTCTTAATCTTAATGTTTATACTCTTTGTTGCCCCCTTTTCCCAACTATCCACTTATTCCTTATCCTCGCCTGCCTTCTTCCTCCTCTTACCCTCATCTATCCACTCGCTTCCCTAAACCCACTCACCTCCCTACCCTATCCCTTACCCACCCTTCAACTACTCTCCTCACACTTACCCTATTCCCTACCCTCTTCTCCTCCCGACCCAACCCACCAACCCATCCCCCACCCAACCCACCAACCCATCACCTCACCCCACCCAACCCACCAACCCCCACCCCACCCAACCCACCAACCCATCCCCCACCCCACCCAACCCACCAACCCATCCCCCACCCCACCCAACCCACCAACCCATCCCCCACCCCACCCAACCCACCATCCCATCTTTTTCTACAACAACACACTTAACCCAACCCAACCCAAATACCAACCACCCCAACCCCCTTCAACCAGCACCCAAGCCCTTTCTACGCCAACCACCCCACCATCCTACCATCGCAACCCCATCCAACCCACCCAACGCTCTTCAAACCCACCACCCCAACCCACATTCCACCTCCTCCTACCCCACCTCACCCCATCCGCACCTCCCCACCCCAACACCACCTCACCCCATCTCCCCCCCCCACCCCAACCCCACCCCCAACCCACCCATCACCCACCTTACCCCACCCCCCAGGAACGCGGCGTCAACGTGGTCCACATCGAGAGCCGCCGCTCCCGCCGCCGCCACTCCGAGTACGAGATCATGGTGGACATCGAGTGCGACAACTCCCAGATGGACAACTTGACCCGCATCCTCCAGCGCCAGATGTCGTGCTTGAGCCTCCACGACTACGACCAGGGCGAGGATTTTCCCCCGCCCACGCCCATGGCCCAGGAGAGCTTCGGTGGGTGGGGGTTGGTGGGTGGGGAGGGGAGGGAAGGGAAGGAAGGTTAGGGGGGGAGGGGGTGGAAGGAGGAAGGAAGGGGGGTGGGTGGGGAGAGTGAGGAGGTGGAAGGAGGGAGGGTGGAAGGGGAGGGGGATTTTCTTCGTCTGTTTTGGAATAGTTTGTCAAATAAAAGGGAAATTTGACGAAAGGGGGAATAAGTGATTGGATAAAAACGTGATAAAGGTGTAGTAAAAACGTAATGAAAATCAAAATTAAGTAATAACTTTTTTAAAAATAATAACAGAGAAGGGAACTGATAAAATAGATAAAAAGGGGTAAATAATTGAATAACAAAAACAATAGACGGTGTAAAACGAATTATATTCACTTTCGTAAATATAAAAAAGTTGTTCATAATTTATTGCTTTTGTCTTTGTTTTTTCTTTCAGATTTCGGCGACATGTGCCCTTGGTTCCCTCGTAAGATCAGCGACCTCGATAACTTCCAGAAGGTTCTAATGTACGGATCAGATCTCGACGCCGATCATCCAGTAAGGACTTCCGAGTTTAGCTTAGTCTACCCGAGAAGATTATCCGTTTTCTCTGGTATAATCCGGATTTAGCCCTGTTCTCACTTTAATATCATTACTTATGGATAACTTAGATAGATTATCGGTAGATTAGAATATTAGATATTGATATTATGGCTTCAAATATTTAGAATTATAAGTTTAAAACAGATTTCTTTAAAATATCGAATCTAAATAGAGATATTTCGAAATAAATACCCCCCTAGTCGTACAGATTTACATCCAGAGTATAATTTTTAACTTAAATCCGCGAAGAAACGTAAGATAAAGTGGTGACAAAAGTTATGTATAAAGTAGTTAAGAGAAAAAATAAAAGAAATGCGTATTTCTACTCCAGGCTCAGTTTTTTCCTCTCTATCGTTCATTCTATCTATCTTTCATTTATTCTATCTTTTTCTATCTGATATTTTCCTTCCTCTTTCTACCTCCTCTCATATCTTTTTTAGTTCCCCTCATTTTCACATTATTTTCCAAGTCATTATCTTTTCTTTATCTTTGATTATTCCTTTATCTTTTTTCCATAATTATTCCGTTCCTCCCTTCCCTTCCTCTTTCTTTCATTCCCCTTTTATCGTCTATCCTTATTCTCAGTTCGTAATCCCTCCTTCCTTTCCTCCCCCTTCTTTTCTCCTTTCTCTATGACATCTCTCCCGTCACATCTCCGTTACCTCTATTGCTCTTTTCCTTTCCTTTTCGCTCTTACTTCCTCTTCCATTGCATTTCACTCTGTTCCATCCCCTCTTTTTCTCTTCCTCCATTGCCTCTTTTCCTTCATCGCCCTCTCTTCATCTATTCTCATTCTCAATCCATAATTCATTATCTCATCTTCTCTCCTCTTCCTCCTCTGCCTCTTCTCTCATCTCCCTTCTTTCTTCCTTCTTACTTCCCCTACAGTCCCTCTCCCTCAGCGCCTCTTCTAATCTTGTCTCCTCTCCTTTCCCATCATTCTTATTTCCATTTTTATTGCCTCTATTCATCTTCTTTTCCCCTTCCTTCAGTATTATTTCCTTTCTATAAATCTTAATTCTGTCTTTTCATTTCATCTACGTTCTTTCCTCCTTTCATTCATATCTTCTCTTCTTCCTTCTTATCCCCTTTCTTCCTCTGCTTCCTCCTCTTATTTATTTATTTATTTATTATCATTATTATCTTTTTTTTTTTTTTTTTTTTTTTTTTGCTGTCTCTCCCCTCCTTCATCTCTGCTCTTCTCTCTCTCTTCCCTCCCCTTCTCTCCTCCATCTCTTTCTCTTCTATTTCACCCCTTTCCTATATGATCCCTCCCTCTTCTCCTCCATCTCTCCTCCTCTTTCTCTCTTCTTCTTCTCCCCCTTTCCTCCATTATCTCCCCCCTCCTTCCCCCTCCTTTATACCCTCTCTGCCTCTCTCCCTCTGTCTTCTTCTCTCCCTCTTTCCTCCATTATCTCCCCCTTCCTTTCATCTCATTCCTCCATCTCTCCTCCTCCTTCTCTCTTCTTCTCTCTCCCTCTCCTCCATTATCTCCCCCTCCCTTTCCCCTTCCTTTACTCCCTCTCTCCCTCTCTCTTCTTCTCTCCCCCTTTCCTCCATTATCTCTCCCCCTCCTTTCATCTCATTCCTCCATCTCTCCTCCTCTCTCCCTCTCTCTTCTCCCTCTCCCCCTTTCCTCCATTATCTCCCCCTGCTTTCCCCTTCCCTTTACTCCCTCTCTCCCTCTCTCTTCTTCTCTCCCCCTTTCCTCCATTATCTCTCCCCCTCCTTTCATCTCCTTCCTCCATCTCTCCTCCTCTCTCCCTCTCTCTTCTTCTCTCCCCCTTTCCTCCATTATCTCTCCCCCTCCTTTCATCTCCTTCCTCCATCTCTCCTCCTCTCTCTCTCTCTCTTCTTCTCTCTCCCTCTCCTCCATTATCTCCCCCTCCTTTCATCTCCTTCCTCCATCTCTCCTCCTCTCTCCCTCTCTCTTCTTCCTCTCCCCCTTTCCTCCATTATCTCTCCCCTCCTTTCATCTCCTTCCTCCATCTCTCCTCCTCTCTCCCTCTCTCTTTCTTCTCTCTCCCTCTCCTCCATTATCTCCCCCTCCTTTCATCTCCTTCCTCCATCTCTCCTCCTCTCTCCTCTCTCTTCTTTCTCTCCCCCTTTCCTCCATTATCTCTCCCCCTCCTTTCATCTCCTTCCTCCATCTCTCCTCCTCTCTCTCCCTCTCTCTTCTTCTCTCTCCCTCTCCTCCATTATCTCCCCCCTCCTTTCATCTCCTTCCTCCATCTCTCCTCCTCTCTCCCTCTCTCTTCTTCCTCTCCCCCTTTCCTCCATTATCTCTCCCCCTCCTTTCATCTCCTTCCTCCATCTCTCCTCCTCTCTCCCCCTCTCTTCCTCTCTCCCCCTCTCCTCCCTTTTCTCCCCCTCCTTTCATCTCCTTCCTCCATCTCTCCTCCTCTCTCCCCTCTCTCTTCTTCCTCTCCCCCTTTCCTCCATTATCTCCCCCTCCTTCTCCCTTCCTTTACTGCCTCTCTCCCTCTCTCTTCTTCTCTCCTCCCTTTCCTCCATTATCTCCCCTCCTCCTTTCCCCTTCCTTTACTCCCTCTCTCCCTCTCTCTTCTTCCTCTCCCCCTTTCCTCCATTATCTCCCCCCTCCTTTCCCCTTCCTTTACTCCCTCTCTCCCTCTCTCTTCTTCTCTCCCCCTCCTTCCCCCTTCCTTACTCCCTCTCTCCTCTCTCTTCTTCTCTCCCCCTCTCCTCCATTATCTCCCCCTCCTTTCATCTCCTTCCCCCTTCCTTTACTCCCTCTCTCCCTCTCTCTTCTTCTCTCCCCCTTTCCTCCATTACCTCCCCCTCCTTTCTTCTCCTTCCTCCTTCTCTCCTCCTCTCTCCCTCTCTCTTCTTCTCTCTCCCTCTCCTCCATTATCTCCCCCTCCTTTCATCTCCTTCCTCCATCTCTCTCCTCCACTCTCCCTCTCTCTTCTTCTCTCTCCCTCTCCTCCATTATCTCCCCCTCCTTTCATCTCCTTCCTCCATCTCTCCTCCTCTCTCCCTCTCTCTTCTTCCTCTCCCCCTTTCCTCCATTATCTCCCCCTCTTTCTCCCTTCCTTTACTCCCTCTCTCCCTCTCTCTTCTTCTCTCCCCCTTTCCTCCATTATCTCCCCTCCTCCTTTACCCTGCCTCTACTCCCTCTCTCCCTCTCTTTTCTTCCTCTCCCCTTTCCTCCATTATCTCCCCCATCCTTTCCCCTTCCTTTACTGCATATCTCCCTCTCTCTTCTTCTCTCCCCCCTCCTTCCCCCTTCCTTTACTCCCTCTCTCCCTCTCTCTTCTTCTCTCCCCCTCTCCTCCATTATCTCCCTCCTTTCATCTCCTTCCTCCTTCCTTTACTCCCTCTCTCCCTCTCTCTTCTCTCTCTCTCTCCCCCTTTCCTCCATTACCTCCCCCTCCTTTCATCTCCTTCCTCCATCTCTCCTCCTCTCCCCCTCTCTCTCCCTTTCCTCCATTATCTCCCCCCTCCTTCCCCCTTCCTTTACTCCCTCTCTCCCTCTCTCTTCTTCTCTCCCCCTCCTTCCCCTTTCCTTTACTCCCTCTCTCCCTCTCTCTTCTTCCTCTCCCTCTGTCTTGTAATCAGAGTCCGACAACAAAGGAGTTCAGAAGACTTTGAAATTTGTCCTTAAATCGGCTTGAGGAACCTTTGATGTCGCGGTCAGGACCCTGCGCGATACGTGTGTGTGTGTGTGTGTGTGCGTGTGTGTGTGTGTGTGTGTGTGTGTGTGTGTGTGTGTGTGTGTGTGTGTGTGTGTGTGTGTGTGTGTGTGTGTGTGTGTGCGTGTGAGGGTGGAAGGATGTGCGTGTGTGTGTGTGTGTGTGTGTGTGTGTGTGTGTGTGTGTGTGTGTGTGTGTGTGTGTGTGTGTGTGTGTGTGTGTGTGTGTGTGTGTGTGTATGTGTGTGTGTGTGTGTGTGTGTGTGGAGGGTGGAAGGATGTGTGTGTGTGTGTGTGTGTGTGGAGGGTGGAAGGATGTGTGTGTGTGTGTGTGTTTATTATTCACTTTTAGATGTATAGCGTCAAATACTAATCAGATTTTCTCTTGTTTTTTCTCTTTTCATTTCTCCCTTTTTCTATATCTATCTTTCACTCACTCTCTTACTTTCTCTCTCTCTTCCCGTCTCCCTCCCCCTCCCTCCCTCCCTCTCTCTCACTCTCTCTCTATCTCTCTCTCTCTCTCTCTCTCTCTCTCTCTGTCTATCTCTCTTTCTCCCTGACTCCCTCCCCCCTCTCTCCCTCTCTCCCTCCCTCCCTCTCTCCCTCCCTCCCTCCCTCCCTCCCTCCCTCCCTCCCTCCCTCCCTCCCTCCCTCCTTCTCCCTCCCTCCCTCCCTCCCTCTCTCCCTCTCCCTCCTTCCCTCCCTCTCCCTCCCTCCCTCCCTCCTTCCCTCCCTCCCTCCCTCCTTCCCTCCTTCTCCCTCCCTCCCTCCTTCCTCCCTCTCTCCCTCCCTCCCTCCTTCCTTCCCTCCCTCCCTCCCTCCCCTCCCTCCCTCTCCCTCCCTCCCTCCCTCTCCCTCCCTCCCTCATTCCTCCTTCCCTCCCTCCCTCTCCTCCTTCCCTCCTCCTCTCCCTCCCTCCCTCCCTTCCTTCCCTCCCTCCCTCCTTCTCCCTCCCTCCCTCCTTCCCTCCCTCCCTCCTTCCCTCCTTCCCTCCCTCCTTCTCCCTCCCTCCCTCCTTCTCCCTCCCTCCCTCCCTTCCCTCCCTCCCTAGGGCTTCAAAGACCCCGTCTACCGAGCCAGGAGGAAGGTCTTCTACGACATCGCAATGAAATACAAATTGTAAGTGAAAAAATATTGTAGGCCGAGTAAGATTGTGTGGCGCGAGGACCAGTAAGTGTGTAAGTATGTGAGATTGTGTCGTATGAACGTGAGTTTACGAGAAAGTATTTAAGTAAGATTGTGTTACTTAAATACAAGTCTGTAAGTAAGTGTGTAAGTATGTGAGATTGCGTTGTATGAATGTGAGTAAGTTTACGAGGAAGTGTTTAAGTAAGATTGTGTTGCATAGATATATAAGTGTGTAAGTATGTGAGATTGTGTTGTATGAATGTAAGTAAGTATACGAGTAAGTATTTAAGTAAGATTGTGTTGCTTAAACACAAGTATGTGAGTACGTAAGTAAGATTGTGTTGTGTGAATGTAAGTATACGAGGAAGTATGTAAGTAAGATTGTGTTGTACGAAAGCATACATACATATTTATATTTACATATGTGTATGCATGTAATCGTATATGTCCTTGTATACACATATACTGTACAGTATAATTATGTATGTATGTATACTTTCATACAAATTCATGTATATTCATGTGTAAATATATATATATATATATATATATATATATATATATATATATATATATATATATATATATGATGAGAAATACAAATATACATATATACATACGTATAAGCAAAGTTACACACAAATGCACATACAGACATGTGCACATACCGACATACAAACATACTTATATAGCTTCCCCTTTAAATTTTCTTTTATATCTTTGTTTTCTTTTGGAAAGGAAAAGCAGCTTATCTTCAGGAATTCTAAAAATATTTTTCCTTTTTCCAGAAATATGAATTATGTAGAGAAAGGGTTTGACTTAATGTTAAAAGAATATATATTTTTTCCTATGTATTTGACTTAGAAAATATTTAAAAATAATGGTAGATAAGTGAAAAAAATTATAATATCTGATATTATCGCTTTCATATAACAAAGACAATGATTCTGTTATTATTACTTTTATCTTGATAAATATTACTATCATAGCTATCATTATCATTATCATTATCATCATCATTATCATTATTGTTACTCTTTATCAATATTATTAACGCTATTACCATTATTATCATTATTATTACCATTGTCATTGTTATCATCATTATCACTCAATATTTTTATTATCATTATCATTATTATTGTTATTAATATTGTTATTATTATCATTGCTATTATTATTATTATTATTATTAGCATTGCTATCATTATCATTATTATTATTATCATTATCATTATCATCATCATTATCATTATTATCATTATCATCATCAATATCATTATTATCATTTTTGATATTGATATTTTTCATTACCATCATAACTACCATTTATCCTCACCAATACTACCATCACCATTACCACCACCATCACCCTTATCATCACCATCCATTGGTCTCCCAAACGTCATCCTAATCATAAGCATTCTAATCCCTCTTCAGCGGCGAGCCTATTCCGCGTGTCGAATACACTGAGGAGGAGATCAGGACTTGGTAAGAGGATCCTGTTGTTGTTGTTTTTTGTGGTTGTAGTTGTGTGTGTGTGGGGAGGGTTGTGGGGTGGGGTGGGGGGGTTGTGGGGGAGGGATGGGGATGTGTGTGGGGGGTTGTGGGGGGGGTTGGGGTTGTGGGTGTGTGTTTGTGTGTGTGGGTGTTTGTGTTTGTGTGTGTGTGTACGAGCATGTATGTATATGTATATATATTGTGTATGTATCTAATGTTACGTTGCCTCTCTTATCAGTGATTCTCTTTTATCTGTGACATTTTTTTAATACTTTCGTGTAATTTATATGGATAATTTTACGAATGATACCGAGATTATGCATTTTCTTCAGTTTATATCATGTGTTTTATTTTAATTTATTACATTCATTTTAATGTTTTCTTTCTTTATCTTTAGTTTCTTTATTTTTCTGTTTTTCCTTCCTCGACTTTCTTTTATATTTACTCGTTCTCTTTTTTCCCTTTCTTTCTTTCTTTCTTTTTCTCTCTCTTTCTCGTCATTTTCTCTTCTTTTCTTTTCTCTTTTTTCCCTCTTTCTTATTCTTGCTTCCCTAATTTTCTTTCTTTTCTTTCCTCTTGCCTTTCATTTGTGCGTTTTTTTCTTCTTTTTTTTACTGAATACAAGATAACAAAAGTTATTTTTTTCACATTCTTTGCTTGTTATTATCGTGGTTATAATTTTCATTGAGAGTTGTAGCAGTGGCAGTTGTTGTAGCTGTTGTAGTAGTAGCTGTAGTAGAAGTAGTAGTAGTAGTAGTAGTAGTAGTAGTAGTAGTAGTAGTAGTAGTAGTAGTAGTTGTTGTTGTTGTTGTTGTTGTTGTTGTTGTTGTTGTAATTGTTGTTGTTATAGTAATAGTAGCAGTCGTAGTAACAATAGTTATAGAAATAGTACCATTTTCACTACCTTTGTTATTTCTTTATCGCCATAATTGATTTTACTGATGTCATTGTTACTATTAATAGCATCATTACCATATTTTGTTCCTGGTACCATCACTGCTAGTCCTACCACTGCGGCCTTCATTAATTATGATGCAATTATCCTCATCGTTATAATCGATAATTATGCCATTATAAATAATTACCGCCATTATTATTATTTTCCCTCGTTACGGATAGAGCTACCCCCCCCCCCTTCTCTGTCTATCTATCTTTCTCTCTCTCTCTCTCTGTCTTTCTATCTATCTTTCTCTCTCTCTCTCTCTCTCTCTCTCTCTCTCTCTCTCTCTCTCTCTCTCTCTCTCTCTCTCTCTCTCTCTCTCTCTCTCTCTCCCTCTCTCTCTCTCTCCCTCCCTCCTCTCCCCCTCCCCTCCTCCCCCTCTCTCTCCTCTCTCTCTCTCTCTCTCTCTCTCTCTCTCTCTCTCTCTCTCTCTCTCTCTCTCTCTCTCTCTCTCTCTCTCTCTCTCTCTCTCCCTCCCTGCCTCCCTCCCTCCCTCCTTCCCTCCCTCCCTCCCTCCCTCCCTCCCTCCCTCTCCTCCTTCCCTCCCTCCCTCCCTCCCTCCCCCCCTTCCATGTCTTCCCCTCCGCTTCAGAAATCATGATATACAACCCGAATATAATGGTGCCATAAATAACGTTGGTTAGAATCGTAAACATCTTGGTTCGGCGGCCCGGTCGAATCAATAGGGTCTTTGTTTACGCCCAGGCTCTCCGATGCTTTTATAGACTATTGGAATCGCTCTGCCAAGGGATCCGGGCGTTCGAGATGACGGAGGAGGAGGAGGTTCGCGCGTTTATACTTTTGGAGGGAAACGAGGGGTTTGAATTTCGTTTGATTGGCATTTTACTGTTTTTTTTTATTTAAACGCTGTTGCTATCACTTCAAAATTCTCGTTTTTATTGTCATTATCATCGTCATTATTGATACTGTTGCTGTTAATTCAAAATTGCTGTTGTTATCATCGTCATTATCATCATCATTGTTGTTATCATCATTATCATTATCATTACTCCTTCCTATCATCAGTATAATCACTCCTTCCGATCATAATTATCATCACTCCTTCCTATCATAATCATCATCACTCCTTCCTATCATCATCATCTCCTTATCACCATAATCATCACCATTCTTCCTTTCTCTCTTCCAAGGGGCACCATCTTCCGAGAGCTGTTTCGCATGTATCCGACACACGCTTGTAAGGAGTATAATGCAAATTGGCCCGACCTTGTCAAGTATTGCGGCTACAGGTGAGTTTCGGATTTATTTTAATATACGTATAACAAACAGGTAACTTCGGACGTACGTGTGTATGAGTATGTACTTGCGGGAACAAATAAGATTTATTTTTTTCTGTGTGTTTGTTTTTGTTTCTGTGTGTCTGGCTGGTTTTCTTTCTTTCTCTCTCTCGATCTATCTATCTATATCGCTCTCTCTCGATCTATCTATCTATATCGCTCTCTCTCGATCTATCTATCTATATCGCTCTCTCTCTCTTTCTCTCTCTTTTGATCTATCTCGTTCTCTCTCTCGATCTATCTCGTTCTCTCTCTCTCTCGATCTATCTCGTTCTCTCTCTCTCTCGATCTATCTCGTTCTCTCTCACTCTCGATCTATCTCGTTCTCTCTCACTCTCTCTCTCTCTCTCTCTCTCTCTCTCTCTCTCTCTCTCTCTCTCTCTCTCTCTCTCTCTCTCTCTCTCTCTCTCTCTCTCTCTCTCTCTCTCTCTCTCTCTCTCTCTCTCTCTCTTTCTCCCATCCCCCTCTTTTTCTATCTCTCACATACAGACACACAAAATGACAAATATATACCGGAATATACAGGGAAATATATCTTATATTTATCCATTATGCATTCTGTATGCCTCAAGAAATTTCAAAGTATACTGTGTATAAGCCAGGCATAGCTCTGCATATACAGTCTCACTACTATAATTATATCACTATCAACTATCACCATTTGTCTTCTTGATACCATATATTGAAATCCTCTTGATATTGCAAATTAATAATAGTCTTGTTGCAAATTTCAGGGAGGACAATATCCCACAATTGGCAGACATCGATAAGTATCTAAAACGTAAGTAATTATATATTTTACATTTATCTATTTATTTATTTTTATTTATTTATTTTTATTTTTTTTATCTCCCTCGTTTATTTGACGAATTGGATGTATAGGAGGAAGAGGTGGATTGCTGATAAAAGGATGTGAAGGAAGAATAGATTTATATATTTTTTGTATTTATTTGGTTTGTTTTTAGTGTTATACTCATTAGAGAGAGAGAGAGAGAGAGAGAAGAGAGAGAGAGAGAGAGAGAGAGAGAGAGAGAGAGAGAGAGAGAAGGAAAGAGAGAGAGAGAGAGAGAGAGAGAAAGAGAAAGCGAAACGAGAGAAAAAAGGAGACAAAAACCGAGACATATAACCACACAACCAACAACCCAAAGACAGAGCAGAACACACACACACACACACATACACACACACACACACACACACACACACACACACACACACACACACACACACACACACACACACACACACACACACACACACACACACACACACACACACACACACACCACGCGCACATACACACACACTCACCCAACCCTCCAAATTCCTTCTTTCACACCCCTTCCCCTGCAGGCACGACAGGGTTCACGCTCCGCCCCGTGGCAGGGTACCTCTCCCCACGTGACTTCCTGGCAGGGTTGGCCTTCCGCGTCTTCCACTGCACGCAATATATTCGCCATTCTTCAGACCCCTTCTATACGCCCGAACCGTAAGTGGAATTTGGTGTAGATTGTGTGAGTAGGTGTCAGTTTGTGTAGATTGTGTAGATTGTGTGAGTAGGTGTCAGTTTGTGTAGATTGTGAAGATTGTGTAGATTGTGTGAGTAGGTGTCAGTTTGTGTAGTTTGTGTAGATTGTGTAGATTGTATGAGGAGTCTGTGTAGATTGTGTGAGTGGGTGTCTGTAAGTTCGTGTAATTTGTGTAGATTGTGTAAATTGTATGAGGAGTCTGTGTAGATTTGTGAGTGGGTGTCTGTAAGTTTGTGTAGATTGTGTAGATTGCATGAGGAGTCTGTATTTATATAGAATTTGTAGATTGTGTGAGTAGGTGTCAGTTTGTGTAGATTGTATGAGTAGGTGTCTGTAAGTTTGTATAGAATGTGTAGATTGTATGAGGAGTCTGTGTTTATATAGAATTTGTAGATTGTATGAGTAGGTATCTGTAAGTTTGTATAGAATGTGTAGATTGTATGAGTAGGTGTCTGTAACTTTGTGTAGATTGTATAAGGAGTCTGTGTTTGTATAGAATTTGTAGATTGTATAAATGATGTGCTGATCTCTCTGCAATTATAAGGATAATGATTATGATAATAATAAATGATTATAGCAGTAATAAGGAAATGATAATAATGATGATAATAATGAGAATAAAGAAAAAATGATAATGATGATAATACATACATACATATAACAGCAACATTAGGAATATCAATAATAATATCAATAAAGTAACAATATTTCCCTCCCTCCCCTCTCTCTCGTCTCTCTCCCCCCTCTCTCTTTCCCTCCTCTTCCCCTCTCTACCTCTCTCCTCCTCCCTCTCTCCCTCTCCCTCTCTCGCCCCTCTCCCTCTCTCTCGTCCCTCCCCTTCTTACCCTCTTCCCCTCTTCCTCTCCCCTTCTTCCCATCTCTCCCTGCTCCCCCAATCCCCCTCCCCATCTCTCCCCCTTTTCCTCTCTCTCCCTCTCTCTCATCCCTCCCCTTCTTACCCTCTTCCCCTCTTCCTCTCCCCTTCTTCCCCTCTCTCCCTTTTCCCCCAATCCCCCTCCCCCATCTCTCCCCCTTTCCCTCTCTCGTCCCTCCCCTTCTTCCCCTCTTCCTCTCCCCTTTTCCCTCTCTCCCCCTCCCCCCCCTCACGTCTCTCCCCCTCCCCTTCCCCTCTCTCTGCCCCTCTCCCTCTCTCCCCCTCCCCCTCTCTCCCTCTCCCTCCACCTCTCCCCTTCTTACCCTCTCCCCCTCTCCCTCTCCCCCTCTCCCTCTTCTCCCCCCTCTCCCCCTTCTCCCTCTCTCTCCATCTCCATCTCCCCTTCCTCTCTTTCTCCCCCTCTCCATCTCCCCCTTTCCCTCCCTCTCCCACTACTCTCCCCCTCCCCCTCTCTCCCTCTCGCCCTCCCCCCTCTCCCCCTTCTCCCCCTCCACCCTAAAGGGACTGCTGCCATGAGCTCCTCGGCCACATGCCCCTCTTAGCCTGCCCGAGTTTCGCCCAATTCTCGCAAGAAATAGGCCTAGCTTCCCTCGGGGCCAACGACGAAGACCTGCAGAAGATTGCAACTGTGTGTAGGCCTATGCTCGATTTTTTTATCTTTTTTATTTTTTTTTTAATTATTGTTTCTTTCTTTCTTTGTTTATTTGTATGTTTTCTTGCAATATGGATTTTTTAGATATTTGTTAAAATGCAGTTTTGATTTTTGTTGTTGTTGTTTGTTTTGTTTTTTTGTTTGTTTTGTTTTGTTTTGCTTTGTTTCAGTGAAGCTTGTTTTATTTGTGAAGAATATAAACTCGAAATTTTGAAAACTCATATTCATAGAAAGTCTTCTTTTCGGAACTTATTTTATAAAATCAAATTAAATTAATCACTTGACAATTTTCCACTTGTAAACTAATTCTAAGAAAATCCTTAATATAATCAAGGCTTTGGAAAATAACTCTTTTTTCTCTCTCTCTCTCTTTTTCTCTTTTCTCTTTTAGTTGTATTTCTTCACCGTCGAGTTTGGAATGTGTAAAGAGGTAAGAGGAATGGTGTTATTGCTCTGTCTGTCTGTCTTTCTGTCTGTCTGTCTGTCTCTTTCTCTCTTTCTCTCTTTCTCTCTCGCTCTCGCTCTCTCTCTCTCTCTCTCTCTCTCTCTCTCTCTCTCTCTCTCTCTCTCTCTCTCTCTCTCTCTCTCTCTCTCTCTCTCTCTCTCTCTCTCTCTCTCTCTCTCTCTCTCTCTCTCTCTCTCTCTCTCTCTCTCTCTCTCTCTCTTTCGCTCTCTCTCTCTCTCTCTCTCTCTCTCTCTCTCTCTCTCTCTCTCTCTCTCTCTCTCTCTCTCTCTCTCTCTCTCTCTCTCTCTTTCTCTCTTTCTCTCTTTCTCTCTTTCTCTCTTTCTCTCTTTCTCGCTCTCTCTCTCTCTCTCTCTCTCTCTCTCTCACTCTCTCTCTCTTTCGCATTCTCTCTCTCTCTCACTCTCTCTCTCTCTCATTCTCTCTCTCTCTCTCTCTCTCTCTCTCTCTCTCTCTCTCTCTCTCTCTCTCTCTCTCTCTCTCTCTCTCTCTCTCTCTCTCTCTCTCTCTCTCTCTCTCTCTCTCTCTCTCTCTCTCTCTCTCTCTCTCTCTCTCTCTCTCTCTCTCTCTCTCTCTCTCTCGCTCTCTCTCTCGCTCTCTCTTTCTCTCTCTCCTTCCCTCTCTCTTTTTGTCTGCCTGTTATTCTATGTAAGGTCAGAATTAATTATATATTTGTATGAATACGTATATATATGTGCATGTATTTATTTATATAAGTATATATATTTATCCGTATGTGTGTGTGTACGTGAGTGTGTGTGTGTGCGTGTGTGAGTGTGTGTGTGTGGTGTGCACATAAACATTTACATATCTGAAAAATTAATATTCTCTTCCTCCCTGCCCCCCACCCCTCCCCCTCCTTCCAACCCACCCCTCTCCCTCCTCCCCTCTCCTCCCCTACCCCTCCCCCCTCCCCGTCCTCTCCTCCCACCCCACCCTCCTTCCCCCACCCCCCTCCCTCCTTCCCACCCCCCTTCCTTCCTTCCTTCCCCCACCCCCTACCCACCCCCCTCCCTTCCAACCCACCCCTCTCCCTCCTCCCCCACCCCTTCCCCCACCCCCTCCTTCCAACCCACCCCTCCCTCCTTCCAACCCACCCCCTCTCCCTCCCTCCCTCCCCACTCCCCCTCCTTCCTCCCCACCCCCTCCCCACCCCCAAAGCAGAACGGGCAGCTGCGTGTGTACGGCGCCGGCCTCCTCTCCAGCATTGGGGAGCTCCGGCACTCCCTCTCCCCGGCGGCCAAAGTGGAGCCTTTCCTTCCCGACGAAGTGTGCAAAGTGGAGTGCCTCGTCACCACTTTCCAGAACCAGTACTACTTCACCGACACTTTCGAGGACGCGAAGGAGAAGCTGAGGTGAAGGGTCTGGGGTAAGGGGGTTGGGGGGGAGGGGGGGAGGGAGGGAGGGAGGGAGGGAGGGGGTGATGTTGGGAGATATTGGTTGGGGGTTGGGGGAAGGGGGATATGGAGGGTGGGGATGGGTTGGGATGAGGGTGGAGTGGGAGAGGGGGATGGGAGGGAGGGAAGGAGGAGAAGAGGGAGGGAGGAGAAGAGGTGAGATGGGAGGGAGGGAGGGTGGAGAGAGGAGTAGAGATAGGAAGGGGTGGGGAGAGAGGAGGAGAAGAGGGAGAGAGGAGGGAAGGAGGAGGAGGAGAGAGGGAGGGGGAGAGGAGGTAAGATCGGAATGAAAGAGATGGTTAGGAGAGAGAAGGAGAGAAGGGAAGAAGGACGAGAGCTAAGATAGGGATGGAGGGGGGGGATGGAGGAGACAGGGAGAGGAGGGGAGTTAAATTTGAACATTAGGAGGGAGGGAGGGATGAGATGAGAGGTGAGGGAGAAGGGAGAAAGTAACGATCGAAAGAGGGCGGAGGAGGGGATGAAGATGAGAGAGAGAGAGAGAGAGAGAGAGAGAGAGAGAGAGAGAGAGAGAGAGAGAGAGAGAGAGAGAGAGAGAGAGAAAAGGGGAAATGAGAGAGAGAGAGAGAGAAATGGAGAAAAGAGAGAGAGAGAGAGAGAGAGACAGATAGACAGACAGACAGACAGACAGACAGACAGAGAGAAAGAGACAGACAGAGAGAAAGAGACAGAGAGAGGGTATTGTGAGAGAGAGAGGAAAGGGAGGGAGGAGAGAAAGATTGAAGCGGTAAGAACGAGCGTGCGAAGGACAAGGTGAAAGAAGGAGAGAAGGAGAATGGAGAGGAGACAGTGCGTATGAGTGAATGAGGGCAAACGAGAGAATAGTAATAAAGAGAGGAGAGAGCGGAAGAAATAAGATCGGGAGAAGCTGAAAGAACGAGTTTAAGAAGGAGGAAAGAGAAAATGAGAGAAAAGAATTAAATAAAGTGAAATTGAGAGAAGGGAAGGAGGGAGGGCAAAAGGGGACAAAAGAAGGGGAAAGAACAGGAAGAGAAAATAAAAGAGGAGAAAAATAAGAACAGAATAACAAAAAGAAGGAAATATCAAAGTTTAAAAACTGAACTAAGTCAAAATGACGAAAATGAACAAAAAAGAAAAGAAAAAACACACGAACATCGCAAAAGAATTACTGATAAATACAATGAATAAGACACAGCCGTGAATACGATGAAAACAAGAGTGAGAAAGATAACATTTAGGCCTTCGGGAACACAAAGGATAGGCCTATTTTTAGAATGAGAGATAAATTATATGAGGGAATAGTGCTCTTTCATCTTTGTAGGAAAATGGTCAAAATACATTAACTGTATATATTGTATCATTAATTATGTGGGTTTAAAGGTAAATGTAATTATGATTTATTTATCTGTTTATGTGAAGTTATTAGGAGGGAGTATGGAAGAGAGGTAGAGGGAGAGAGAGAAAGAGAGGGAGAGAGAGAGAGAGAGACAGAGAGAGAGAGAGAGAGAGAGAGAGAGAGAGAGAGAGAGAGAGAGAGAGAGAGAGAGAGAGAGAGAGAGAGAGAGAGAGAGAGAAAGACAGAAAGAGAGAGAGAGAGAATGAAAGAGAGAGAGAGAGAGACAAACAGACAGACAGACAGAGAATGAGAGAGAGAAAAGGAGAGACAGGGAGAAAGACAAGAGACAAAAAAATAAATAAATATACCGAGATAGAACTTTAGTAAATGAAAAAAAGAAAAAGAAAAAGACAACTACACAAACAAACAGAAACAAATAGAAACAAAAAGAGACAAACAAACTAACAAACAAACACAACAACAACAACAAGAACAACAGGACAACACGGTGAACATAACACCTGAAGACACGATAATATTGACAAACAGACAACCAGCTCCTCTTCGGTGTCTTATCTTTATCGATTTTCGTTGGCTTCCGATTCGCGAATAAAGCTTGCAATAATTTCATTTAATTTCTGCTTAGTGAATTCATGTCATGGTTGTTATATTTTATTTATTTAATGTTACTCTATGCGTGTTATATACTATTGGTTTTTGTTTTTTTTATTTAACGATTTTATGATAATTGATAGGAAAGTTGTGAATTAGTATATTTTATTGGTATTTGTGCTTATATGTTCCTAGGGTGGAAAGTGTACGTGTTGTGTGTGTGTGTGTGTGTGTGCGTGTGTGTGTGTGTGTGTGTACGTACGCGTGTGTGTGTGTGTGTGTGTGTGTGTGTGTGTGTGTGTGTGTGTGTGTGTGTGTGTGTGTATGCGTATGTGTGTGTGTGTATGCGCGTACGTATGTGCATGTGTATGCGTATGTGGGTGTATCTTTTCGCATGTATGCACATGCGCCCCCCCCCCACCCCCGCCCACACACACACCCACACACACACACACACACACACACACACACACACACACACACACACACACACACACACACACACACACACACACACACACACACACACACACACACACACACACACACACACACACACACACACACACACA
>NC_091552.1:47766973-47769473 GCF_042767895.1 Penaeus vannamei
AGGAGGGGATGGTGGGGTGGGGATAGGGGTGAGGGCTGATAGTAGGGTTGGGGATGAGGAGGGAATGGTGGGGGTCGGGAGGGTGAGGAGGGGATGGTGGGGATGGGGTGAGAAGGGGATGGTGGGGGTAGGGGTTGGGGGGTTGAATAGGGATGGGGGTTGGGGTGGGGGTTGAATAGGGGTGGGGTGGGGTATTTGATGCGGTTAGAAGGGGTATGGAGTGGGGAGGGATTGCTGTTTGTGGGGGTGGGAGTGACGGGCTACAGGAAAATATTGCTGGTAGGGGAGTGGGTCGGTAGGTGAGGATAAAGACCTGCGCTTGGGGTCGGCGGAGGGAGGGGGTGGTAGGGGAGAAGGGAAGGGGATGGGGAAGGGGCGGGGGGGAGGGGAGGAGGGGAGCAGAGGAGCAAAGTTGAAAGAACTCTTGTGACATTGTGACATTTCCTCTGAGGACATGTATTGGACATGGTCTTGAGTGTGTGAAGGGCGGGGGAGGGGGTGGGGGTGGGGGGGTGCTGAAGTGTTTAATAAATTCTCTCTGTGTGTATGGGCGCGTGTGTCTGTGCATATAGTGTATGGGGAGGGGTGTTTGTGTGTGTGTGTGTGTGTGTGTGTGTGTGTGTGTGTGTGTGTGTGTGTGTGTGTGTGTGTGTGTGTGTGTGTGTGTGTGTGTGTGTGTGTGCACGTATACACACACACGCCCGCGCATATATATATATATATATATATATATATATATATATATATATATATATATATATATATATATATACATATATATATATATATATATATATATATATATATTTATATATATATACATATATATATATATATATATGTATGTATGTATGTATGTATGTATGTATGTATGTATGTATGTATGTATATACATATAGAAAGGTATGAATGAGAAAGAATATCTTCACATACAAGAGATGTATTTGACCGGTTTCGAATATGTCTTCGTCATGTATTTCTGACGAAGATATTTTCGAAACCGGTCAAATACATCTCTTGTATTGTGAAGATATTGATTTTCATTCATACCTTTCTACATTTGTTAACATGAATACGGTTGATAGACATACATACATACACACATATGCATACATATATGTATGTATGTATATATATATATATATCTATATATATGCATATATGTATACATGTACATACAATATATATATATATATATATATATATATATATATATATATATATATAACATATATACATATATATAACATATATACATATATATATGTATATATATATATATATATATATATATATATATATATATATATATTTGTGTGTGTGTAAATACACACACACACACATACATACATACATATATATATATATATATATATATATATATATATATATGTATATATATATGCATATATATATATATGTATGTATTACATATACATATATATATATATATATATATATATATATATATATAATATATGGATACATATATATATATATATATATATATAATATATGTACATATGTGTATATGTATAAATATTTGCATGTATGTATATATATACATATATATATACATATATATATGTGTGTGTGTGTGTGTGTGTGTGTGTGTGTGTGTGTGTGTGTGTGTGTGCGCATACATGTATGTGTCACTTGATTACCTTCTGCATATAATTTTGTGTAAAGCTTCGTAATTACCTATCTGATAATGATTCCATAATTGTACATATCCCTTGTTAACCTTCGTCTCTCCCCATTTTCTGCTTCCTCTTCCTTCTTCCGCCTTCCTTGGTTCTCGTTTTCTGTTGGCCTTCCGCGCCGCGCGACTGTTTCTCGTTGGGTTAACCTCCTCCTCTTTCGTCTTCTCTCTTTTAGTCTCTCTCTCTCTCCCTCTCTATGTGCAAGCGAGGATCTTCTCCGGAGGCTAATTACGTGCAAAGTCCTTTTCGGCGGCATTCCCATAGTGTCACGCTGTGTATTGATCCTTATGTTTGTGTGTGAAGTGGTGGGGTTGCTAAGTGGAACCCGCGATGGATTATAAATCGTTTTTATTTGTGCAATGGCTTGGATGATCCCCTTCGGTTTGCTTGTGTTTCGTCCTTTAAGTCAATGTTGTTTTTGAAGATCGGCTTCAATTTGAACGCAAGCCTTGAAGAAGTGAAGGAAAACCGAAAATCAATTCGCGCTCGGCAACCCCAGCGTCAGGTGGGGAGCAGAGAGGCTCGCTGGCTAGCCCGGCGCGAGGACTGGATGTCAAGGCGTTCGGCAACCTAGGTGAGCAGCGAGTCTATACGACAATCTCTATTCAAGATGGCAGACAGGGAGTTTGAAGAATTTCGACAAT
Source organism: Penaeus vannamei (assembly GCF_042767895.1). Lineage (NCBI taxonomy): Eukaryota > Metazoa > Arthropoda > Malacostraca > Decapoda > Penaeidae > Penaeus > Penaeus vannamei. The sequence goes on from NC_091552.1 coordinate 47,769,321, forward strand.
TTTTCGAGCAGCTTCCCCAACACATCAAGGCCCCTTCAAACTGCTACACGTGAGTACAAGAGCTTGGTTCTCCCTTCGGCCGGGCCGAAAGGGAGAAATAAAACCTATTGATCGAACAGCGGAGGGAGGAAGAAGGCGACCACGCTCTCTTTC
>NC_091552.1:47781973-47794473 GCF_042767895.1 Penaeus vannamei
AGATAAAATAGAGAAAACGATCATATTTAGCATATCCACCTCGTCGACGGGCGGAAGCGGTGACAAGGTCGTCGGTCCTCACTCAGTCGCCAAGATGCTGAGTCGTCTGTTGTCCCGGCGAAAGGTCAGAGGGCGAGAAGCCGCACGCGAGAATAGGCCTTAGGGGGGAGTCTAGATTCAGCAAGGATTCGCTGACTGACGCTGATAGGATAATGCACGCTGATACACGTACATGTTTGCCGACATAGAAGCAAGGTCTTGGGTTGAAGCGTCCGTATTGAGTGACACGTGGGTATGCTGGTAAATACGTGTATATATATATATATATATATATATATATATATATATATATATATATATATATATATATATATATATATATATATATATATGCGTACATGGATGCAAAGCAGAGTATACGTGTATATGTACGTGTATTCTGGTAATATATATATATGAAGGGAATCGCACTAAAATATGCACAGAGGTTCATGCACACATAAAAAGGACATACGCACACACACAGGTTCTTGGACGTGAACATCGATGCACATACATGTAGACACACAAAAACATATTTATGCATTTTTTTTATTTTTATTTTTTATTTTTTTTATGGCGAAATATATGAAAATATACAAAAGAGAAGCCTTGAAACAAAAGTCACTCTCGGGCCCACACTTTCACCTGTAGTAGTTATAAACAAGGGAGTTGGTGCTCAATTTCTTCAGGACGAAAAGATGTAACTTTTTACGTTAGCTGTATGTGTGTGTGTGCGTGTGTGTGTGAGTGTATGTGTGTGTGTTTGTGTGATTGTCTGTGCCGTGTGCGTTTGTGTGTACATGCATGTGTGTGTGTGTCTTTCCGTCTGTGTTTTTTGTTTGTTTGTATGTTTATTTTCATGCATTTTACATAGCAGTGTTTCAACGATACCCAAGGCAGTTTATCAGGAAATGTAATCGCTCATTCACTCGCATACTCACGCACACTTTCACGCACTCAAGAAATTACTCATCCATTAATCATTCACATTCACTCGCTCACTCATTCACTCGTTCACTCGTCTAGTTACTCGCACTTAAGAATGAGAAAGACTACGATGCAGTATTATTATAGTACGGAGAAGATAGCAATAATGAAAGAATTCCAAAAGTACAAAATTTATTAGAAATAGGGAGGATAAAAGAAGAATAAGGATAAATTGATGAATCGTGGATTGGGGGGGGGGATAATAATTTCCTCATAATCTTTCCATGGCTGCGGAATAGGATTTTTTCTTGTTTTTTCATTTTTATTTCATTTTTTTTCAGGCTCACTTGATTGGATTCACTTTTTCTATAAATAAGCTACATATGTTATAATTTTTTTCTGTCTTAATTTTTCCCATTATATTGTTATTTTAGTTTTTTTTTCGTCTCATCGTAATAGAGATATTTACTGTTATTATTAGGAAAAAAAAATCTTTAGTTATTTTCATAACCGTTGCTGTTTCTTTTGTTTGTTTGTTTTGTTTCTTTGTTTCTTTGTCATAGTGAAAGTTACTGATGTGATTGTTTTTGCAACTTGCACAACGATACAATTGGCTTATTTCGTGTGTGTATGTATGTGTGTGTGTGTGTGTGTGTGTGTGTGTGTGTGTGTGTGTGTGTGTGTGTGTGTGTGTGTGTGAGTGTGTGTGTACATGTGTCTGTGTTTCCTCACTCCTCCTTTCCTTCTCCAACTTTTACTTTACCTTCTCCTTCCTCTTCCATCCCCTTCCTTCCCTCCCTCTCTTCCTCTCTCCCTCCCTTCCCTCCACTGCACCCTTTCCTTTCATCCACCACTCACCACCCACCACTCCCTTCTCTCCTTCAGTCCCTCCACTTCACCCCCTCCCTCCCTTCCTCCCCTCCACCACTCCTTCACCCCTTTCCTCCCTCCCTTCCTTTCCGCCCCCTCACCCATGCCTCTCTTCCTCTCCTCAACCCCCTCACCCTTCCCCTTCCTCCTCCAGCCCTTCACCCTTCCCTTCCCTCCCCTCAACCAACCCCCTCACCTTCCCCTCCTCCACCCTCACCCCTTTCCTCCCTTCCATCCTCCTCCACTCACCCCTTTCACCCTTCCTCTCCCTCCTCCACCCCCTCACTCCTTCCCCTCCCTCCTCCACCCCTTTCCACCCCTCACCCCTTCCCCTCCCTCTCCTCTCCTCCACCCCTTCACCCCTTTCCACCCTTCCTCTCTTCCACCCACCTCAGCCTTCCCCTCCCTCCTCCCTCCCTCACCCCTTTCCACCCTTCCCTCTCCTCCAACCCCCCTCACCCTTCCCCTCCCTCCACCATCCCCCCTCTCCCCCGGCCTCGTATCCCCATAAGACCCTCGCAGGAAAGGTCAATAATTCAGTGTCCTGAACGTGTGACCTTATCAACTCCAGCGTCCTCGGCATATTCCAGGTACGGGTGCGCTCTCTCTCTCTTTCGCTTTCTCTCTTTGTCTTTCTCTCTTTCTCTTTCTCTCTCTCTTTCGCTTTCTCTCTCTCTCTATCTCTCCTTCGCTTTCGCTCTTTCTCTTTCTCTATCTTTCTATCTTTCTCTCTTTCTCTCTCTCTCTCTCTCTCTCTCTCTCTCTCTCTCTCTCTCTCTATCTATCTCTCTCTCTCTCTCTCTCTCTCTTCTCTCTCTCTCTGTCTCTCTCTCTTTCTCTCCTTCTCTGTCTCTTTCTCTCTATCTGTCTTTCTTTCTCTCTTCTCTCCTTCTGTCTCTTTCTTTCTCTATCTTTCTCTCTCTTCTCTGTCTCTTTCTATCTATCTATCTTTCTTTCTTTCTCTTTCTCTTTCTATCTTCTTTCTCTTTTCTTTCTATCTCTATCTTTCTCTTCTCTTTCTTTCTCTTTCTCTCTATCTTTCTCTCTTTCTCTCTCTTCTCTCTTTCTCTTTCTCTCTCTCTCTCTCTCTCTCTCTCTCTCTCTCTCTCTCTCTCTCTCTCTCTCTCTCTCTCTCTCTCTCTCTCTCTCTCTCTCTCTCTCTCTCTCACTCACTCCCTTTCTCTCTTGGAGAGAGGAAGGAGAAAGAGAGGGAGAGGGGGGGGGATTAGAAAAATAGTAATAGACAGATAGATAGATAAAGAGAGAGAGAGGGAGAAAAACAGAAAAATGGTAATAAATATGAAAAAAAGTAATAAAAACAAGTAAAGAGAGAAGTCGAAGATACGAGAAACGAGAGACATCACAACGAAATTACGATAACGAACTCGATGACGAAAATGCTCTTTGACGACCTGAGGGGCGTTGGGGGCGGCCTTAAATTGCGGTGGGCGCGGGTGGGTGATGTGGGTGGGGCCGGGATGTGGGCGGGAGGTGCGATTAGGGGGGGGAGGGGGTTAATAAGGGTGTGGTTAGGGGTTCGATGAGAGTGTGGGCGGGGCGAGGGTGTGGGCGGTGATAGGGGGTCGATGAGGGGTGGGCGGGAAGTGTGGGTGGGGTGTCAGGTGGGTTTAATGAGGGGGTGGGCGGGGTCAGGGGTTGAGGAGGGGGTGACGAGGGCTGCCGAGGGTAAGGGCGAGAGTAAAAGGAGGTCGAGAATGAGGATAAAGGGGGGGTTATGGGGTGAAGGAGGGGGTGACTGACCTCCCTTGGGTGATGGGGAGAGGATAAAGGATGAGGCAGTATGAGGAGAAAGGGAGAGGTATGAGGGAAGTGAGGGAGAGGGGAGGAGATGGGAGGTAAATGAAAGAATAGGGATTACAGGTAAGGAGAGATAGATAGAGAGAGAGAGAGAGCGTGAAAGAAAGGAGAGAGAGAGTGAATGAGTGAGTAAAGAGAAAAGAGATAGAAAGAGAAAGAGAGTAGAGAGAGTAAGTAAAAGAAATATAAAAGAGAGAGAAAAAGAGAAAGAGACACACAAAAAAAAGATACAGAAAAATATGAAAAAAAATCCAAACATAAAAAAGAAGAAACTCGCCAAAAAGAGGAAGAGAAACGTCACTGGACAGACGCAGCAGAAACAAAATGGAGTTATTAGCATGAGTTTTTTTTTTTTTTCTTTTTTTTTTTTTTTTTTTTTTTTTTTAAGGATGTCATAAAGATTACGCGAGTATTTCCGTGGGGGCGATGTGTATATAATGAAATATATAGACAAATAAATCAGTATTAAAATAGATAAGTCGATAGATAAACATAGATAGATGGAGATAGAGAGAGATAAATTGATAAATGAATAAATAAAAGAATAAAAGATTAAGCACACTCCTTCAAAAGAGGTTAACACAGCTGTATCTTTAATAGAATTATCAATGAAAAAAAAAAGAATTGCAGTTGTAAAGAATAATCATTTATTCATTCACATTATTAATTATTATCAATGTTAATATGATGGCACAATTTGGCTCCAGATAATTATCTTTTTTTCCAGCATCGAAAAAAAAATATTAGATACAGGAAAGCTTTCTACGATGTAAATAAAAATACTCTCAAAGTGAACTATGAAAATTATTTTGTTGATAAAAGTGATTCCTCCTGGGCAATAGTCTCATAATTAGTCATGTGGTGTAATTAGTAATCTTTTTTTTTTATTTATTTACTCTTGCACAAAGGTCGAATGAATTGCAAATAGTTACCGACAGTACTGGGCGTGCAAAGAACATTGTGTATGTATATATATTTTTTTTTCTTTTTTTTTTTATTTTTTCTTTTTTTTCATTTATTTTTAATTTTCTTTCTTTTTTTTCTTTCGTTCTTTCTTCCTTTTTTCTTTCTTTTTTCTTTCTTTTTTTTTCTTTATTTATATTCCCTTTTTTACTGTTTTTTTCTGTCGCTCTTGTTTTACTTGGTAGGAACAAAAATAGAAAATAAAAATGGAGAAGAAAAGGGCAGAATAGAGAAAAGAGAAAAAGAGAAAGGGAGATAAAGGAAAGGAAGGGAAGAGAGAGAGAAAGAATGGCGGGGCTAGGAGAAGGAGAGAGAAATTAAAAGTATGGAAGGAGAGGAAAAGAGAAAGAGAGAGAGAGGCGAAGAGCAAATAGGAGGCGAGAAACAGTGAGAAGATTGATAAAAGGGAGATAAAATGGAATGAAAGAAAAAAGATAGAAGACGAAGAGAGACGATGAGGCCAAAGAGAGAGAAAATTGAATAATGAGGTATGGAAGGGATATAGATAAATGGGGGGACAGGGAAAAGGGAAAACTGAGAGAACTAAAAGGGTTAAGAGCGAATGTGGAAACTAGATCCAGAGAGAGGAAGTAGAGAAAAAGAAAGAAAAAGTGGAAAAGGAAGCAAGAAAGAAATAAAAAAGAGAGATGAAAGTAGACAAGGAGATATAGGATGAGATGTAAAAGGCAGGACAGAAAAAAGTTTCAAAAGAATGAAGACGAGATGATGCTGGAAGAAGGATAAGGGGCGATGAGAGAGAGAGATAGAAAGAGACAGACAGACAGTGAAAGAGAGAGGGAGGGAGTAAAAGAGTGAAAGAGAGAGGGAGAGAGAAAAAGAGACAGTGAAAGAAAAAGAGAGAAGGAGAGAAAGAGAGACAGTGAAAGAAAAAAAGAGAGAAGGAGAGGAAGAGGAAGAGAGCCAGTGAAGGAAAGAGAGAGAGCGATAAGGGCGGCCCAGAACGCCAGGAGAAGGGAGAGGAGAGAGGCTCTTCTCGCCCTTGCTCCAAAGGACACGTGTGGTATGGGGTCTCTTTTGATTCCTGCTATAATGAATCCCTTTTTGAGGGCCCTCTCTCCCCCTCTCTCTTTCTTTCTGTCCTCTCTCTTTTTTTCTTTCTCTTTTTCCTTGTTATCTTGTTTTTCGTTTTGATCTCTCTCTCTCTCTCTCTCTCTCTCTCTCTCTCTCTCTCTCTCTCTCTCTCTCTCTCTCTCTCTCTCTCTCTCTCTCTCTCTCTCTTCTCTCTCTCTCTCTCTCTCTCTCTCTCTCTCTCTCTCTCCCTCTCTCTCTCTCACTCTCTCTCTCTCTCTCTCTCTCTCTCTCTCTCTCTCTCTCTCTCTCTCTCTCTCTCTCTCTCTCTGTCACACACACACACTCTCTCTCACACACACACACACACACACACATACTTATACAATGTGTGCATGTGTACGTGCGTGTGTGTGAACGCTCTCGTTCTGTACACATGTGTCTTGTGTTTCCCACTCACACCAAACGAGAATTTCATCTGTATTTTAGTTCCCTCACTGTCGCCCCCCTCCCTCCCCTCTCCCCTCTCCCATCTCTCTCTCTTTCTCTCTTTCTCTCTCTCTCTCTTTCTCTCTCCTCTCTCCGCCCACTCATCTCTCAATCTCAATCCATCAACTTTAATAAAAGCTTCACCAGCATCCCTGCTCTCTCTCTTACCCCCCCTTCTTCCCCTCTCTCCCTCTCTCTCTCCTCCTCTCCCTCCCCTCTCTCTCCTCCTTTCTCTCTCCCACCCTCTCTCCCCTCTCTTCCTCCCCTCTTTCTACCCCTCTCTCCCCCCTCTCTCCTCTCCCGGGCTTCCAACCGACTCTACATAATTCCACAGGTAAACGAAGGTGTCCCAGAATAAGGTAAAGAAAGGTGTGTATACAGTGTGTTTGTGTGTGCGCGTTTGTGCGTGTGTGTGTTTGTGCGTGTGCGTGTTGGTTCGTTTATGTAAGGTAAGAAAGATGTCCTTCTTTTTCAGTGTGTGAGTGCATCTCTGTCTGTCTTTCTCTCTCTCTTTCATCATCATCATCATCATCATTATCATAATTGCTATCTTTTTATCATTTTCGTCGTTATCATCATTAGTAGGGGTATCACCACCACTGCCACAGTCACCACCACCATTGTTACCACCAGCACTACCACCACCACTGTCACCACCATTATCACCACTACCACCAATACCACAGACACCACCACTACTATCACCACCATCACAATCACCAGCACCACCACCTTCACTATCACTACCACTACCACAGTCACTACCACCACTATCACCACCACCACCATTGTTACCACCACCCCTATCACCACCACCACCACTACCACAGTCACCACCACTACCACCAATATTACCACCACCATCATATCACCACCACCACCAACTTCACAATCACCACCACCACTACCAGTCACCACCACCACTACCACAGTCACCACCACCACCACCAATATTACCACCACCATCATATCACCACCACCACCATCTTCGCAATCACCATCACTACCAGTCACCACCATCATCACCACCAAAACTATCACCACCACTACCATAAATACATGGGAATGGACAGAGCGGCCCCTAAAAAGGTGACTGGGAGATCAAGTGCCAAAGACGCGAAAGAAAACGGAACCAACATTTTAACTCAAACAAAATACTTCAGAGGGTAAACTGACCTAGTTTCTCCCGCTTCTTTTTATATGTCTTTTGTTTGTTTTTAACTCAATTTTACGTTATTCTTCTTTGGTTTTCTTTCCCCCGCTTCTTTTTTAAATGTCTTTTGTTTGTCTTTATCTTTTACGTTATTCTTATTTGGTTTTCTGTCTTCATCTGTTTCTTTAATGATTTGTTTATGTTTTTTTGTCTTCTGTATTGTATAATCATTTTATTGTTTTAAAGAAAAAAGAACAGATAACAAAACCTTTGATCTTTTATTCGGTAAATTTATTTTCGGCTTTTGTCCCGTCGTTATAGGCCTATCTCAGTATTTGAAATTGATCAGATTTTTTCCCTCTTTGTCTTTGATATAGGCCTACGGTACATAAACGTTTGAAATCGTTTTTTTTTCCTCTTTTGTCCGGATGGTATAGGCCTATCTGAAGACCATACATAGTTCAGGCGTGAATGGTATCAGATAGAAGAAAAAGTTTGTTTTTCTATTTTCTTCAAAGGAGTCGGTAAGTAAACCCGGATTTAAAAAGATAAATAAATAGATAAAAAAAATAATAATAATAAAGATGCGTTTCCTTTTATTTTTGTCTGTAAATAGTTGTTTGTGTGTATGTGTGTGTGTGAAAGAGAGAAAGGGGAAATGGAAGAGGGAGGGGGGGGAGAGGAAGAGGGAGGGGGGGAGGGGGAGGGGGAGAGAAAGAGACAGAGACAGAGACAGTAGAGGAGAGAGAGAGAGAGAGAGATACTGATACAACCTCCCTCCGCCCTTCCGCTCTCTCTCTCTCTCTCTTTCATTCTCTCTCTCTCTCTCTCTCTCTCTCTCTCTCTCTCTCTCTCTCTCTCTCTCTCTCTCTCTCTCTCTCTCTCTCTTTCATTCTCTCTCTCGGGGCTTTTAGGCATCACACACGCAAAGCTCCCAACGTTAAGAAGATTTGGATAAGGAAAAAAAGGAAAGAAAAAAGAAAGAAAAACAGGAAATGTTTAGAATCAGAATCGTACTCTTTATTTATCTACATTTCCCTTTTTTATTGATCTATCAACCTATTTTATTATTTTTTGTTATTATTTTACTATTTATTTGTTTCGTTTATTATCTGTTTGTCTATATGTTTTATTATTTATTTATGTATCTATTTATCTATTATTTTGTTTGTTTGTTTATCTATTTATCTATTATTTTGTTTGTTTGATTATCTATTTATCTATTATTTTGTTTGTTTGTATATCTATTTATCTATTTTGTTACTTAGTTTGTTGTTTATTTATTTATTTTTCTTTTTTTAGGGGAACAGGCACCTAATTCCATAAAAAAAAGATTTTTTTAATGCATATCATACAAAGATATACAAACAAACATATATATTCATAGACAGATACTGATAGATAAATGTAGATAGATCGACTGACATGCACACGCTCTTCTGTTTTACTTATTCTTGTTTACTCATTCTCTTTTGTTCTCGCTTTCGCCTTCCTGTCCATCCTTCCTCACTCTCTTCTCTTCTTCCTGCCAGACATATTTCCTAAGAATATGTCGTGTGTGGGCGGGGTTAGCGAAGGGGGGGGGGGAGGGGGGGTCTCTCCATGAGTATATGCTGGAGGCACTTGCTCGGGATGGTATGTTTATTTTTGTACATATGTATATATATATATATATATATATATATATATATATATATATATATATATATATATATATATATATTTTTTTTTTATATATTTTTTTTTTTTTTTCGTTATTATTATTTTTTTTTTCGTTATTGTTTTTTCTTTATTTATTTTTCTGTTGGTTTGTTGTTTGTTTGTTTCTTTATTTGTTTTTTGTTTTGTTTTTGTATTTTGTGTGTTTGATTATGATTATTTTTTTTATCGTAGATAGTAATCATAATCGTTGTTATTGTTATTTTTATAGTGTTATTGTTGGTGATTATATTTTTGTTGTTGTTTCATTAGAGAGAGAGAGAGAGAGAGAGAGAGAGAGAGAGAGAGAGAGAGAGAGAGAGAGAGAGAGAGAGAGAGAGAGAGAGAGAGAACGAGAGAGAGAGAGAAAGAGAGAGAGAGAGAGAGAGAGAGAGAGAGAGAGAGAGCGTGAGAGAGATAAGAGAAAGAGAAAGAGAGATGGAAAGATAAACTAGAGACAGAAAGAATTTGAGAGAGAGAGTGAAAAAATAAAGATATGAAACAAAGAAATAGATAAAGGAAATAAAATAAAAGAGATAAGGAGAAAAAGAAAACAAGAAAAGAAGGATAAAGAAAAAAGGACGCTAATTAGAACCTCAACAGGCGGCGCTAAACAACGAAGCAAATAATATAACGTTTCTTTTGACTTTCTTCTGAGCTTAGTAGAATAATGAGGAAGAGACAGGTAGAGAGAAGGAAAGATTGAAGGAGAGGGAAAGAGAGAGTGAGAGTGGGGGAATGGGAGAGAGAGAGGGAGAGGGAAAGAGAAAAGGAGAGGGAAAGAGGAAGTGAGAGTGAGGGAATGAGAGGGAAAGGGAAAGAAAGAGTGAGAGTGGGGAAATGAGAGAGAGAGAGAGAGAAGGAAAGATTGAAGGAGAGGGAAAGAGAGAGTGAGAATGGGGGAATGAGAGAGAGAGAGAGAGAAGGAAAGATTGAAGGAGAGGGAAAGAGAGAGTGAGAATGGGGGAATGAGAGAGAGAGAAGGAAAGATTGAAGGAGGGAAAGAAAGAGTGAGAGTGGGGAAATGAGAGAGAGAGAGAGGGAGAAGGAAAGATTGAAGGAAAGGGAAAGAGAAATGGAGAGGGAAAGAGGAAGAGATGAGAGAGGGAGAGGGAAAGAGAGAAGTGAGAGTGGGGGAATGGGAGAGAGGGGAGAGGGAAGAGGAAGTGAAAGAGAGAGAGAAGAAGGAAAGAGAAGGAGAGGGAAATATTTTCAGAAAAGTGGGGGAAATGGGAGAGAGAGGAAAGATTGAAGGAGAGGGAAATAGAGAGTGAGAGTGGGGAAATGGGAGAGAGAGAAGGAAAGATTGAAGGAGAGGGAAATAGAGAGTGAGAGTGGGGAAATGGGAGAGAGAGAAGGAAAGATTGAAGGAGAGAAAGAGAGATAGAGTGGGGGAATGGGAGAGACGGAGATAAGGAGTAAGGAAAGATTGAAGGGAAGAGGGAAAGAGAAATGGAGAGGGAAAGAGGAAGAGAGGTAGAGAGAAGGAGAGGAAGAGAGTGAGAGTGGGGGAATGGGAGAGGGGGAGAGGGAAAGAGGAAGTGAAAGAGAGAGAGAGAGAAGGAAAGATTGAAGGAGAGGGAAATAGAGAGTGAGAGTGGGGAAATGGGAGAGAGAGAAGGAAAGATTGAAGGAGAGGGAAAAGAGTGAGAGTGGGGGAATGGGAGAGAGAGAGGGAGAGGGAAAGAAAGATTGAAGGAGAGAAGAGAAATGGAGAGGAAAGAGAGGAAGAGAGAGGTAGAAGGAGAGGAGGAAAGAGAAAGTGAGAGTGGGGGAATGGGGAGAGGAAGAGGAAGTGAAGAGAGAGAGAGAGAGAAGGAAAATTGAAGGAGAGGGAAATAGAGAGTGAGAGTGGGGGAATGGGAGAGAGAGAAGGAAAGATTGAAGGAGAAAGAGAAAGTGAGAGTTGAGAATGAGAGAGAGGAGAGGGGAAGAGAAATGGAGAGGGAAAGAGAAAGAGAGAGGTAGAGAGAAGGATAGATTGAAGGAAAAGAGGAAGTGAGAGGGGAATGAGAGAGGGAGAGGGAACGATTGACGGAGAGGAAAAGAGAGTGAGAGTGGGGGAATGGGAGAGAAGGGGAGAGGGAAAGAGGAAGTGAAAGAGGGAGAGAGAAGGAAAGATTGAAGGAGAGGAAGGAGAAAGTGAGAGTGAGAGAATGAAGAAAAGGGAAAGAAAAAGAGGAGGGAAGGGAAAGACTGAATAGAGAGGGAGAGGAAAAAATGAGAAGTAAAGATTGAGGGAGAGAAAAATAGATAGAAATAGAGACGGAGATAAGAGTAAGGGAGAGGGAAAGCAAGATGGAAAGGGAAAGGAAGAAGGAAATAATGAGGAAGAGATAAAATGAAGAGAGAAGGAAAGTGTGAAAAAGAGGAAGAAGAGGAAGGGAGAAGTAAGGGGTGAGGGAGAGGGAAAGAGACAGAGAAAGGAAAATATTGAAGGAATGGGAATGGGAGAGAGAAAAAAATGAAGAGGAAATGAGAGACGGAGAGGAAGAGAAAGAGGGAGAAAGATTAAAGAGGAGGGAATGAGAGAGAGAGAGTGAGAAAGAAAGAGAGAGAGAGAGGCAAAAGAAAAAAAGACAAAGACAGCAAAGGGAAAGGAGAAAGAAGGAGCATCCAAGAAAAAGAAAATAAAAGACACAACATAAACACAAGATAACAAATAGGAAAAGTAGATAAGGAAGATAAAAAGAGATAAGAATCAGAAATAAGAGATAACACATAAACCAAAAGACAAGCGCCAAGGAAAATCCCCAATAAGCCAAGAAAACCCAAGATTATCTAAGAAAATCTTGCCGTCTTGATGATGAAGTTCCATGTTTATGTATGTGGGCGAATGGGCGTGTCCATAGAGGAGAAAATAAGAGGGAAGAAAGATGCAAGAAGGAATTATTAATAGCTGGGGAGAGGGGGGGAGTGTTCTATTTATTTTTTTATTATTTTTTTTTCTTTTATTTATTTATTATTATTATTTTTTTATTTTTTTTTTTTTTTTTTTTTTACTATTTAGTGTTTATTTTCTTTTTTTATGTTGTTTTTTTATTCGCATTTTTATTGTTTGTTTTTTTCTCTTGCTGGCTGTCTCTAAGACGGCTAATTCTTCCAGTTTCTCTGTCTCTTTCTCTTCCTCTCTTTATCTCTGTCAGTCTCTCTCTCTCTCTCTCTCTCTCTCTCTCTCTCTCTCTCTCTCTCTCTCTCTCTCTCTCTCTCTCTCTCTCTCTCTCTCCTCTCTCCCTCCCTACCTACCTCACCTCCCCTCCCTCCCTCCGTCCCTCCCTCTCCTCCTTCCCTCCCTCCCTCCCTCCCTCCCTCCCTCCCTCCCTCCTTCCTTCCCTCCTTCCTTCCCTCCTTCCTTCCCTCCTTCCTTCCCTCCCTCCCTCCCTCCTTTCTCGCACAGAGCTGCAATTTAGCCATTTAGCACCAGCGAGGTTTTAGTGACGCCGGTAATTACTTATATATATATATATATTATTTCCAGCATATTTCCATACCGCCGCCCGTTTCTCTCTTT
>NC_091552.1:47799473-47801973 GCF_042767895.1 Penaeus vannamei
TTTGTGAATGCATTCCTTTCTTTATTTTAGTTTTTTTAATTTTATTTGTGAATGCATTCCTGATTTTCTTTTATTTTAGGGATTTTTGGATTTTTATTCTATTTGTGAATGCATTCCTGATTTTCTTTCTTTTTTTTTAGGGATTTTTGGATTTTTATTCTATTTGTGAATGCATTCCTTTCTTTATTATATATTTTTTTTATTCTATTTGTGAATGCATTCCTGATTTTCTTTTTTTAGGGATTTTTGGATTTTTATTGTATTTGTGAATGCATTCCTGATTTTCTTGTTTTTTAGGGATTTTTGGATTTTTATTCTATTTGTGAATGCATTCCTGATTTTTTTTTAGGGATTTTTGTATTTTTGTTCTATTTGTGAATGCACTCCTGATTTTCTTTCTTTTTTTTTAGGGATTTTTGGATTTTTATTCTATTTGTGAATGCATTCCTTTCTTTATTTTAGTTTTTTTTTATTCTATTTGTGAATGCATTCCTGATTTTCTTTTTTTTAGAGATTTTTGGATTTTTATTCTATTTGTAAATGCATTCCTGGTTTTCTTTTTGGGGGGGGATTTTTTTTTTTTTATTCTATTTGTGAATGCATTCCTGATTTTCTTTTTTTGGGGGGAATTTTGGATTTTTATTTTATTTGTGAATGTATTCCTTTCTTTATTTTAGTTTTTTTTTATTCTATTTGTGAATGTATTCCTTTCTTTATTTTAGTTTTTTTTTTATTCTATTTGTAAATGCATTCCTGATTTTTTTTTTTTCAGGGATTTTTGGATTTTTATTCTATTTGTGAATGCATTTCGGCTTTCGGAGGCTGGCCAACCACTCCAACCTCCCGGAGAAGCTGCCGAGTACAAAACCATAGATCAGGTGTTTCTTCCTCCTTCTCCTCCTCCTCCTCCATTTCCTTTTCTTCCTCCTCCTCTCCTTCTGCTTCTTCTGCTTCTTCTTCTTCTTCTTCTTCTTCTTCTTCTTCTTCTTCTTCTTCTTCTTCTTCTTCTTCTTCTTCTTCTTCTTCTCCTCCTGTTCTTCTTCTCCTTCTCCTCCCTCCTCCTCTTCCTCCTCCTTTTCCTCCACTTCCTACCCTCCTCCTCCTCCTTTTCCTTCACTTCCTCCCTCCTCCACTTCATTTACCTCCTCCTCCTCCTCCTCCTCTTCCTCCTCCTTTTCCTTCACTTCCTCCTTTACCACCACTTCATTTACCTCCTCCTTCTCCTCCATCTCCTCCAACACCACCACCACCACCTTCTCCTCCAACACCACCTCCTCCTCCTCCTCCTCCTCCTCTTTCTCCCCCTACCTCTCCTCCTTTTCCTCCCCCTCTTCCTTTACTCCCCCTCCCCCCTCCTCCTCCTCCTCTTCGTCCTCCTCCTCTTCCTCCCCCTCTTCCTTTACTTCCTCCTCCTTCCGCAGTTTCATTTCACACGTACATATTTCATAGTCTTTAAAGTTTTCTTCTCGCTTTATCACCTTCCTTCATCCCCCCTACCCCCACCCCTTCTGGGTATCCCGCCCTCCCTGCTTTCCCCACCATTTCTCGCACTGACCGCCTCCTCCCCCACCCCACCTTCTTGCACATCTATTCCTCTCCCCCTCCTCATCCTATTCTTCACCCTCCTTAACCCCTCTCATCTATCTCGTGTACACCCCCCACCTCCCCTTTACCCATTGAACAGCACCTCATCCCCCACCTCCCCCACCACCCCTATCCCCCACCCCCACCACCACCCCCTATCCCATACCCTCTCGCCTCACTACCACCTACCACCCCCATATCCATCACATACCCCCCTTCAACCCCCCATATCTATCATATACCCCCCTTACCCCCAATCAACCTTTCTAACCCCTCTCACCCCCGTCAGCCCTCCCCCCATCACCTCTTCCTCACCCCCACCCCCATTACCTCTCCCTCACTCCCCTCACCCATCACTTCTTCCTCACCCCCACCCCTCACCTCTCCCTCACACACCCCTCACCCCATCACCCCCTAATCCATCACCTCTCTCCCCCTCCTCCTCACCCATCACCTCTTCCTCACCCCCTCACCCATCACCTCTCCCTCACCCCCCCTAGCACCTCTCCCTCACCCCCCCTAGCACCTCCCCCACACCCCCGCCCTCACCCCTTCACCTCCACAGGCACTAGTCGTAAGGCGTGATTTAAATGGCTTTTATTTCCTTAATAATTTATAACAGGGCGATGGGATGTGTTCATTTCGATTATTATTGTTATTGCTTTATTTTTATTTTTATTTATTTATTTCTTTCCCTGTTTTTCTCTTTATCGCTTTTATTCTCTCTCTTTCTCTCTCTATTTCTCTCTTTCTCTGATTCTCTCTCTCTCTCTCTCTCTCTCTCTCTCTCTCTCTCTCTATCTATCTATCTATCTATCTCTCTCTCTCTCTCTCTCTCTCTCTCTCTCTCTCTCTCTCTCTCTCTCTCTCTCTCTTTGGAGAGAAATAGATAGAGTGAGTGCGTGAGTGAATGAGT
>NC_091552.1:47816973-47821973 GCF_042767895.1 Penaeus vannamei
GAGAGAGAGTTATGAAATGCGTTTGCTTACACGGCTGAGAGAGAGAGGCGGGGGGAGGGAGGGAAGGAGGGAGGGAGGGAGGGAGGGAGGGAGGGAGGGAGGGAGGGAGGGAGGGAGGAGGAGGGAGGGAGGGAGGGAAGGAAGGAGGGAGGGAGGAGGAGGGAAGGAAGGAGGGAGGGAGGGAGGGAGAGAGAGAGGGAGGGAGGGGGGAGAGACAGACAGACAGACAGAAAAAGTGGGGAAGGAGAGAGAGAGAGAGAGAGGAAGTCAGTCAATGAGAGAGAGAAAAACTACAACAAAAAGCAGAAGACAAATAATGATAAACAAGATAAATATATATATATATATATATATATATATATATATATATATATATATATATATATATATATATATATATATATATATGACCAGACAAAAAATAAACAACCATATACCAACCATCCTCTTTCCACCAAAACCGCCACCCCAACAATAAAAGAACAACGAAAAACAAACAACACAATTAAAAAAAAAAAAAAAAAAAAACAATACCGAAACCAAGAAGAGCTCCAGAACGGCCGAGAAAGAGAGAGAGAGCCAGAGAGTGCCAGCCGAGGGCCGTTCCATTCCCCACACGTTCTTCTCTAAGCTGGTGGGCGAGTAAAGCTTTCGAGAGAGACAAGCAGTCATTTGTTCGTCTGCTGTGGCTTGGCTTGGGGCTGGAGAGGGAGAGCGGCGGGCCAGACCCCATCTCGCGGGGTCTGGCTGAGGGTGTTGGGGTGATGGTGTTTTTTTCGTTTTTATTTGTTATTTATTTATTTTGTGTGTGTGTGTTTTTTTTTTTGCTATATTCGATTTTTTTGTCTTGGGGTTTTTATTTTATTTTTTTTTCCTTTCTTATCTTCTTCTATCTTCCTTCTACTCTTCCTTCTCCTTTTCCTTCTCTCCCTTCCTCCTTTTCTTCCTTATCCTCCTTCTCTTTCTCCCTTTCCCCTCTTCCTTCTCCTTCTCTCACTCTCCTCCTTTTCCTTCTTTTCTATCTCCTTCTCCGTCTTTAACTCCTTCTTTCTTCTTCCTCCTTCTCCTCCTCTTATTCTTTTTCTCCTTGATCTTCTTCTTTCCTCCTCCACCTCCACTTTGTCCCTCTCATTTTCATCCTCAATTTACAGCATTCCTCTATCCCTCCTCTTTCTTCCCTTCCTTTTCCTTCTTGTCCTCCACATCCATCTTCCACTCTTCTTCCCTCCTTCTCTCTCTCTCCCCTTCTACTTCCCCCATCTTCCCTCACTCTTTCCCTTCCTCTTCCATCTGCTTCCCCTTTCCACTTCTACTCTTCCTTTACCTATCATTACTATCTTTCTCTCCCCCCTTACTATCTTCATCTACGTATCTTCCCTCCGTTTCCCCTCCACCTTTCACCTCCTCCTCCTCCCTCCTTCTCCTGCCCCTCTTCCTCCTCCCCTCCTTCTCATCCTTCTCTGTCCCCATCTTTCTCCTTTTGTCTCCCCTTCCCTTCCTCACCGGTCCTCTTTTCTTCTCTCCTCCTCCTCCCCCTCCCCCCATTCCTTCCACCTACTCCTCTTGTTCTTCCTCCTCCCCCTCCCACTCCCCCTCCCTACCTACCTCCTCATCCTCATCCTCTTCTTCCTCTTCTTCCTCCTCATCCTCCTTATCCTCATCCACCGCCTCCTCCTCCTCCTCCTTCTATTCCTTCCCTCCTCCTCTTCTTTTTCTTCTTCCTCTTCCTCATCCTCCTCCTCATCATCATCAACCACCACCTCCTCTTCTTCCTCCTCCCTCCTCCTCCTCCTCCTCCTCCCTCCTCCTCCTCCTCCTCCTCCCTTCTCTACCTCCCCTCCTCCTTCTATTCCTCCTCCTCCACCACCTCCCCTCCCCCTCCTATTCCTCCTCTTCCTCCTCCTCCACCACCACCACCACCTCCTCCTCCTATTCCTTCCTCCTCCTCCTTCTCCTCCTCCCCCCTCCCCCTCCTCTACCTCCTCCTTCTCTTCTTCCTATTCCTTCCTCCTCCTCCTCCTCCTCCTATTCCTTCTCCTCCTCCTCCTCCTATTCCTTCCTCCTCCTCCTCCTCCTATTCCTTCCTCCTCCTCCTCCTTCATCCGGTTCCAACTTCCTCCCGAATCACATTCAACGTGATGGATGTTCCTGAAGACTTCCTTGACAAGGTCTGGAAGGACTAAGTGGGTCAGGAAGAAAGGGGAAGAGGGAGAGGGAGAGAGAGAGGGAGGGGGGGAGGAAGGAGGAAGAGGGAAGGGGGAGAGAGAGAGGGGGGGAGGGAGGGAAAGAGAGGAAGAGGGAGGGGAAGGGAGGAAGGAGGAAGAGGGAAGGGGAGAGAGAGAGGGAGGGAGGGAAAAAGAGAGGAGAGAGAAGGAAAGAGGGTGAAGGAGAGAGAAGAAAAAGAAAAGATGGTGAAGGAGAGAATGAGAGGGAGGGAAGGAGAAGTTGACAGGGAGAAAGAGAGGGAGGAAATAGTGAGGGAAGAAAGAAGGAGAAAAAAAAGGAAAAATAGACTCAGAGACTAAGAAAGACAAGAAGGAAGTGAAAGAAATAATACAAGAAAAAAAAGAAGTAAAGCGGGAGTCAAAACAAAGGACAAGAGAAGCATAAAGGGCAGTGAAGTGAAATGAAGCGAGAGGAAGCGAAGCCACAAATGTGTATTAACCTACGTCTCTCTTCCTCTTTTTTTCCCTCGTCCTCCTTTTCTTCTCTCCAATTCTTGGTCGTTCCTTCTTAACGACCCGATCACGTGATCATCAAGATTGTTGTTTGACGGTGTGGTTAGAGTTTTTCGTCGGGAGAGTTCGGGATCAATTTTTTGTCTTTTCTTTCTCTCTTTCTATTCTTTCTACTCTCTCTCTTCTTCTCTCTCTTTTCTTTTCTTCTCTTCTCTTCTTCTCTTCTCTTCTTCTTCTTCTTCTTCTTCCTCTGTTACTTCTTCCCGTCCTTCTTTGTCCTCTTCTCCCATATCCTTTGCGTTTTCTTTCTCCCTTTCTCCCTTTCTACTCTCTCTTCTCTTCTCTTTTTCTTTTTCTTCTTCTTCTTCTTCTACTGTTACTTCACCCCATCCTTCTTTGTCCTCTTCTCCCTTATTGACTCTTCGATATCATATCATCCATTTCCTTCCTATCTCTTTCGTCTCTCCACGCAATGTCTCAGGCCTCTTCTTCTCACCCCTCCCTCTCTCTTCCTTTCTTCCATTCTTTCTCCTTCTACCCCCTCCCCATCTCTCCTTTCTCCTCCTTTTCCTCCTCTTCCTTTTTCTTCTTCTGTCTCCCTCTTCCTTTTTTTTACTCTCTCCCTCTTTTTATTGCCATATCTTCCCTTTTCTTTTATTTCCAATTTTCCTGTCCTGTCATTCCTTTCCATCTTTCTATCCTCCTTCTCTCTCTCTCTCTTCTCCCTTTCTAGTCTCTCCTTCCTCCTCGTCCCATACATCTCCGTCTGTTTTGGGCTGCCTCCTCCCCTCCTCTCCTATTCCTGCGGTTCCTTCTCCTATTCCTACTCCCATCTCTCTTTTTTCCCCATCCTTCCTTCCCTTCCTCTCCCCATCCCCCTCTCTCTTTACCATACGTCCTTCCCCTTCTCTCCCTCTCTCTCTTCCCCAAACTTCCTTCTCCTCCGATTCCCCTTCCCCTCTCCTCCCACCTCCTCCCCTCTTCATCTCCCTTTCCCTCACCATTCCCTTCCCTCTCCCTCTCCCCTTCCCTCCCTCTTTCCCTCTCCCCCTCCCTTATCCCTTTCCCTCTTTTTCCTCTCTCCCCTACCCCTACCCTTCCCTCTCCTCCCACAATTCCTTCCCCCTTCCTCCTCCCCTCATCCTCTCCGTTTCCCTCACCCTTCCCTTCCCCCTACCTTCCCATCTCTCCTTCCTTCCCTCTCCCCCTCCTTCTCCCTTTCCCTCTTCCCTTCCCTCTCCCCCTACCCCCTTCCCTTTCACTCCTTCCTCCCCCTTTCCCTCTCCCTTCCTCCCTTTCCCCCTTCCCTCTCCCCTCCTCCCTTTCCCCCTTCCCCCGTCTCCCCTCCTCCCTTTCCCCTTCCCCCTCTCACCTTTCCCCCTCCCCCTCCTTCCCCTCTCCCTCCCCTCCTCCCCTTTCCCCCTTCCCCCTCCTTCCCTCCCTCTCCGCTCCTCCCTCTCCCTCTTCCTCCCCTCTCACCCCTACCCCTCCCCTTCCCTTTCACCCCTTCCTTCTGTTACGCTTTCTTTCCCTCTCGCACCGAGTGTGACGTCACGCAGAAGACATCTGTTTAAGACGTTTGGTATAATTCTCTTCTTGTCGCCATCTTGGTTGTTGTTTTCCTTTGCCTCGTCCTTCTCTTGTTCCTCCTTCTCCTACTTCTTCCTTTTCTCTTTATTTCTCGTTCTCTTCCCGTTTCATTCTTCTCTTCCTCTTCTTTTCTTCTCGTTCTTCTACCTCTTCTTCTTCTTCTCCTTCTTCCTCTTTCTTTTCCTTCTCTTCCTCCTCCTCTTCCTCTTTCTCTTTCTCCTCTTGCTGCTGTCCGAGGGTAAAATGAGGACAATAAAAAAAGAAAAAGAGGAAATTAAAACAATTAAGAACCAATCAAAAATAGATCATAGAAAAAAAGAAACGTCATTTAAAAAAAGAAATAAGATTAAAAACTTTTACATGAAATCAAAACCCAAGAAGATTGATATATTTTCCTTTTATTCGTCCCGTCGAAGCGAAAGAGGAAACCAGGTTGAACTGAAGGGAAATAGTTAATAAATAGGAAATAAATAAATTAATAAAATAGGAAATAGGAGGTGAATGAATGAAGGATTATGTTTAGATCTTTCACGCACGCGTATATAGGCCTACTCATGCGTCCATTCACTCACTCGCTCGTTCATTCATTCATTCACTTTCTTACGCACGCTGTTCATTCATGTATTTTTGTCTGTTCGTTCAAGCGTTTGAATACACACGCACGTACGCACGCATGCACTCATACTAACACTCACACACACAAACGCATACACATACACACACATAAACACA
>NC_091552.1:47826973-47834473 GCF_042767895.1 Penaeus vannamei
CTTTCGCATTCTTGGCCTCCCCCTTCTCCTCTTCTATCTCCATCTCTCGCATTCTTCATTTACCATATCTTCTCCCTTCTCCCCCTTCGCCTCAATTTCGTATTATTAGTCTCCTCCCTCTTCTCTTCTTCTCATTTTCCTTTCTCTCTCCTTCGTCTGGAATTCTCCCCCTTTTCCTCCTCCCCCTGTTTTCTCTTTCTCATGCTTCGTCTCCCCTTCTTCTTCCGATCTTTTTCTATTTGTTTTTTTCGTATTCTTCTTAATTTTCCTTTCGCAGTATTCGTGTCTTTTTGTCTGCTTGAATTTGCCTTTTTTATTTTCTTCTTCTTCTTCTTCGTTATTCTGTTTCCTGTTTGAGATTTTTTTTTTTTCATTATGTTTTCATTTTTGTTTCTTTCTTTCAAGTTCTCTTGTCTTTTTCGTCTGTCTTCCTTCATTTTCTCTCACCCTTTCTCTCTCTCTCTCTCTCTCTCTCTCTCTCTCTCTCTCTCTCTCTCTCTCTCTCTTTCTTTCTCTCTCTCTTTCTCTCTCTCTCTCTCTCTCTCTCTCTCTCTTCTTTTTCTTTCTTTCTTTTTTTCTTTCATTCTTTCTTTCTTTCTTTCTTTCTTCCTTTCTTTCTTTCTTTCTTTCTTTCTTTCTTTCTTTCTTTCTTTCTCTCTCTCTCTCTCTCTCTCTCTCTCTCTCTCTCTCTCTCTCTCTCTCTCTCTCTCTCTCTCTCTCTCTCTCTCTTTCTCTCTCTCTCTCTCTCTCTCTCTCTCTCTCTCTCTCTCTCTCTCTCTCTCTCTCTCTCTTTCTTTCTTTCTCTCTCTCTCTCTCTCTCTCTCTCTCTCTCTCTCTCTCTCTCTCTCTCTCTCTCTCTCTCTCTCTCTCTCTCTCTCTCTCCCTCTCTCCTCCCTCTCACTCGTTCTTCTCCTCTCTCCCTCTCTCCTCCCTCTCACTCCTTCTCTCACTCCCTCTCACTCCCTCTCTCTCTCCTCTCCTCTCCTCTCCTCTCCTCTCCTTCCCACTTCTCTTCACCTCTTCCCTCCCCCCCTTTCTAACCCTCCTCTCCATCTCCCCTCTAAACCCGGCCTACCCCCCCCCCCTCCCCTCTCCAATGGCGCCCTCGTGCATACGTTTAAAAGCCGATAAACTGATAGAACAGCTTGAGTGCAGTGACGGTTCCCCTCTGAATATGAGGGGAGGGGGGGAAGGGGAGGCAGGAGGTGGGATAGGGAGCGGGGTGGAGGGGCAGAGAAGGGAGGAAGGGCAGGGAGGGGAGGGAAGAGGAGGGGATGGGAGGGATGCGGTTGGATAGGGAGGCGGTTGGATAGGGAGCGGGGAGGAGGGGCAGAGAGGGGAGAGGAGGAGGGAGGGAGGAGGAGAGGAGGGGAAGAGGGGCAGAAGGGAAGGAGGGGAGGAAAGAGAGGGAAGGGAGGTGGGAGGAAGGGGGAGGAGAGAGGAGGGGAGAGAAGGGTAGGGAGGAAGAGAGAGAAGAGGAAAGGGGAATGAGAGGAGGGGCAAGGTATTAGTGTCCCGGGAGATGGTAAAAGGGAGAGGGGAGAGGTTAATAGGAAGAGAGAGAAAGAGAGAGAGAGAGAGAGAGAGAGAGAGAGAGAAAGAGAACGCGAAAGAAAGACAGAGACAGAGACAGAGAAAGAGAAAGAGAGAAAGAAAGAGGGAGGGGGAGGAGGGAGAGAAAGAGAAAGAAAGCGAAAGAGAAAAGAGGGAGAGAGAAAGAAAGAAAGAGAGAGAGCGAAACAGCAGAGACAGACAAACAGACAAGCAAGTCAGCAGGCAAGCAGGCAAGTAGTTATGAGAGCAAGCAATATTACATATTTATGTCCGAGAAGGGAACGGGGACATTAATTAACAAATTTATTCTTCGTGTGTACTCAAGGACGGAAAAAGACCGAGAAAATAAACTTAACTTTCAAACCTTCGAAAAAAAAATAGATGCAAAAAAATCTTATAAATTTTATCGTCTATTGCGTGGTTTAGCAAAGTGTTCGTTATATCCAGTTAGGAATTTTATTTCATCCTTTTCCAAATATACAAAAAAAAAAAACATTTTAAAAAATAAAGAATAGATAAATAAATAAATAAATCTCCATCCAACATTGAAAATGCGGAAAAAATATATATAAATTCTCGAACAAGTAAAAAGAAAAATCTGTAATAAACTAAAGAATAAATAAATAGATAAATAAACCTCCATCCAACATAGAAAAAGCGAAAAAAAAATAAATAAATACAAATTCACGAACAAGTAAAAAGAAAAATCTGTACTAAAGACATTAAGAATTTCCCTTTTTTTTTACCTCAAGGAAAACGTGGGGGGAGGGGGAGGGAGGGAGGGAGGGAGGGGGGGTGTTGCAGCGAAAATGTCCAACGCAATTTCTTCCTTTCCCCTTTAAGGAAGAGAAATAAGGGAATGGATAGATAGACAGATGAATAGATAGATCGAGAGATGAATATGTAGTAAATGAATAATGGAATGAACAGATAGAAGTAAATAAATAGAATGAACAAATAAAAGTAAGCAAAAATAAATAAATAGATAAATAAAAATAAAAAGATGAACAAATAAAGATAAAATCAATTAAACTAAAATCTCTATAAAAGAATCTTAAACCCATCTTTTTCTTATTGATACGCGTTTAAGATTATTTTTATTCACAGGAGAGAAAGCAAAGACAAAAATAAAGAAAGAAGAATAACCCCCAAACAAAATGGAAATAATCAACTCTCACTATCTTAGAATAAATTAAAGAAACGAAAAGCAGAATCCGTCAAGAAAAAAAAAAATCCCAAAAAATCTTCTCTTTCTCTCTCTCTCTTTCCTCCTCCTCCTTCTTCTTCTTCTTCTTCTTCTTCTACTTCTTCTTCTTCTTCTTCATCTTCTTCTTCTTCTTCATCTTCTTCTTCTTCTTCTTCTTCTCCTCCTCCTTCCTCCTTCATCTCCTCTTCCTCCCCCTCCTCCTCCTCCTCCCCCCCCTCCTCCCCCTCCCTCCTCCTCCTCCTCCTCCTCCTCCTCCTCCTCCTCCTCCCCCTCCTCCTTCCTCCTCCCTCCTCCTCTCTCCCTCCTCCCTTCCTCCACCTCCCTCCCCTTTCCCTCCTCCCTCCCTCCTCCCTCCCTCCACCTCCCTCCCCCTCCTCCCTCCTCCATCCTCCCCCTTTCCCTCCCTCCTCCCTCCCTCCTTCCTCCTCCCTCCTCCCTCCCTCCCTCCTCCACCTTCCTCCCTCCTCCTCTCCTCTCCTCCTCCTCGCCTCTTCCCCCTCCTTCCCCTCCTCCCTCCTCCTCCTCTCTTCCCCCTCCCTCCTCCCTCCTCCCTTCCATTCCCCCTCCCCTCCTCCCTCCCTCCCTCCCTCCTCCTCCCTCCCCCTCCTCCTCCCTCCTCCTTCCTCCTCCTCCTCCACCTCCTCCTCTTCCTCCCTCCTCCCCCACCTCCTCCCTCCTCCTACCTCCACCTCCTCCTCCCTCCTCCCCCTCCCCCCTCCTCCATTCCCCCTCCTTCCTCCTTCCTCCTCCTTCCTCCTTAAGTTCCCGCCGTCGAAGCGCCTCAAGCACCAACACCTTCCACAGCATCTTGAGCTCGTGTTAACAGCATTATCCCGCTCTTGTCTTGGCGCTCGATCCCGCTGGTGCAACTTTAGTGCCGTCGGGGGGAGAGGGGGTGGGTGGGAGATAGGGAGGGGGTGGGAGGGGTGAGAGGGAAAGGAGGGAGGGGTGGGAGGAGAGAAAGTGGAGAGGAGAGGGGGAGGGGGAGTAAATAGGAGGGGAAGGGGAGGGGGTGGGAGATAGGGAGGGGGAAGGGGGGAGGAGAGGAGAGAGGAGGGGAGTGAGGGCAAGAGGGGAGGGGGGGAGGGGAGGAAGTGGGAGGGGGAGGGGAAGGAGAAAGGAAAGGTGGAAGGAGAGAAGAAAGGGAGGGGGAAGTGGTAAGTGGTAGGGAAGAGAGAGAGAGATGGGAGATAGGGAGAGGGAAGGGGAAGGGAGTGGGAGAGAGAGAGAGAGAGGTGGGAGAAAGAGAGAGAGGGAGAAGTGGAAGGAGAGAGAGCGGTGGTAGGGTTAGAAGTGAGAGGTGGAGGTTGAAAGTAGAGGGTGAGAGGAAGAGGGAGGGAGGTGAGAAAAAAGGAGAGGTGGGGAGGAGTGTGGGAGGAAAGGGAGCGTGAAGGGTATACCTGTCCCCCTTAAATCCCTCCCCTCCAGACCCTAGATGAGTAAGAGGACAGAGGGAGGGAAGGTGAGGATGTCCCTACCTCTATTCTCTCTCTCTCTTCCCTTCCTCCTTCACCGAGAACACCTCCCTTTCCCCCGCCCTCCTCCCTCTCTCTTCTCTCGCCTCCCCTCCTTTAAAACCATCCCCTTTAACCCCTCCTCCCCCTCCTTCTCCCTCTCCTCCCCCTCCCTCTCCTATTCCCTCTCCTCACCCTCCTCCCCCTCCCCCTCTCCCCCTCCCTCCCCTCCCTTCCTCCCTCTCCTCCCCCTTCCTCCCCCTCCTTCTCCCTTCCTCCCTCTCCCTCCCTCTCCCCTCTCCCTCCCTCCACCACTTTTCCGCTCAAACCCGACCCGTGTTAAATGGTCTTTGATCCTTTGCTCCCGTGCTATTGATGCCCGGCGCTCGACTCCACTCTGGTGTCGTGGCTCGGGGTAACTTCAGGAATGGTGTCTGTGGCTCTTTGGCCGTGTGGATAGTGGATTGGGTGGGACGGGTTGTTCTTTGGGCGTGAGGTGCTGGCTTGGTTTGGGGGTGGGATTGGGTGGTGTTGGTGGGTGTTGGTTGGGTGTAAGTGCTGGTTGGGGAGGGATGGGAAGTGGAAGGGGTGTAAGGTGCTGGTTTGGGGGGAGGATTGGCTGGTGTTGGGGGTGTTGGTTGGTGTAAGTGCTGGTTGGGGAGGGATGGGGAAGATGGAAGGGGTGTGAGGTGCTGGTTGGGGGGGAGGATTGGGTGGTGTTGGGGGGTGTTGGTTGGGTGTAAGTGCTGGTTGGGGAGGGATGGGAAGTGGAAGGGGCGAGGTGCTGGTTGGGGGGAGGATTGGATGGTGTTGGTGGGTGTTGGTTGGGTGTAAGTGCTGGTTGGGGAGGGATGGGAAGTGGAAGGGGGCGTGAGGTGCTGGTTGGGGGAGGATTGGGTGGTGTTGATGGGTGTTGGTTGGGTGCAAGTGCTGGTTGGGGAGGGATGGGAAGTGGAAGGGCGTGAGGTGCTGGTTGGGGGAGGATTGGGTGGTGTTGATGGGTGTTGGTTGGGTGTAAGTGCTGGTTGGGGAGGAATGGGAAGTGGAAGGGGTGTAAGGTGCTGATTTGGGGGGAGGATTGGGTGGTGTTGGTGGGTGTTATTTGGGCGTGAGGTGCTGGTTTGGGGGGGATTGGTGGGACGGGTTGTTATTGGGAGGAATGGGAAGTGGAAGGCGTGAGGTGCTGGTTGGGGGAGGATTGGGTGGTGTTGGTGGGTGTTGGTTGGGTGTAAGTGCTGGTTGGAGAGGGATGGGAAGTGGAAGGGGTGTAGGTGCTGGTTTGGGGAGGATTGGGTGGTGTTGGGGGGTGTTGGTTGGGTGTAAGTGCTGGTTGGGGGAGGGATGGGAAGTGGAAGGGGCGTGAGGTGCTGGTTGGGGAGGATTGGGTGGTGTTGGTGGGTGTTGGTTGGGTGTAAGTGCTGGTTGGGGAGGGATGGGAAGTGGAAGGGGCGTGAGGTGCTGGTTGGGGGGAGGATTGGGTGGTGTTGGTGGGTGTTGGTTGGGTGTAAGTGCTGGTTGGAGAGGGATGGGAAGTGGAAGGGGTGTAAGGTGCTGGTTTGGGGGAGGATTGGGTGGTGTTGGGGGTGTTGGTTGGGTGTAAGTGCTGGTTGGGGAGGGATGGGAAGTGGAAGGGGCGTGAGGTGCTGGTTGGGGAGGATTGGGTGGTGTTGGTGGGTGTTGGTTGGGTGTAAGTGCTGGTTGGGGAGGGATGGGAAGTGGAAGGGGCGTGAGGTGCTGGTTTGGGGGGGGAGGATTGGGTGGTGTTGGTGGGTGTTGGTTGGGTGTAAGGGGTGGTGGGGGAGGGATGGGAAGTGGAAGGGGTGTAAGGTGCTGGTTTGGGGGGAGGATTGGCTGGTGTTGGGGGGTGTTGGTTGGGTGTAAGTGCTGGTTGGGGAGGGATGGGAAGTGGAAGGGGCGTTGTTCTGGTTTGGGGTGGATCAGGTGGTGTTGGTGGGTGTTAGTCGTCGGTAAGTACTGGTTAGGAGGAATGGGTGTTAGTCGTGTGTAAGTACTGTTGGGATGAATGGGTGGTATTAATGGTTGATAGTCGTCGTTAGTGGACGTTTGTAAGTAGGTAAGTAGTGGATGATATGAATGGTTGGTGTTAATGGGTATGAATAAGTGGGGTTAATGGTTGTTAGTCGTTGGTAAGTACTGGTTGGTATGAATGGTGTGTTATTGATTAGTGGATGTGAATGGTGGTATTGGCTGCAGTGTTATTTTGTGTTTTATTGATCAGTTTGGCGCGATGTTTGTTTGTTTAGATCTTTATTTTCTGCCGTTAAGTCAAAAAAAAAAAAAAAAAAAAACAAGACGTGGTTTTGTAATAACAGTGAAATCTGAGAGTGAAGTTGTCAAGTTACTTAGCTCCTCTTAAACACAAGTTACTAACAAACCCTTATGTATGTTTGAATAAACATTTTGATTCCAAATTATTAATTGAAATAGATGTGAAGGGAAATGCCACCGAATGGAAATTCAGTAAATCCATATTAATCTGTATGGCATCAATCGCTTCACAAATTCACGGATTTAATGCCATAGTGTATAAAATACTGTATAAAATAATACAAGTTGAAATGAGAGTGAAATAGTTTTTTGAAATGAGAGTGAAATAGGTTTTTTAAGCAGTATCATTCAGTAGTGCTGTGGAGGTGATTTTCCTCATTTCCTTGTAAAAAGTGAATGAATGAGTAAATTCATTGATGATGATAATCAGTGTATTAGGTCATTTATAGTAGCTGTAGTAGTGGTAGTAATGATAATACCATCATTAACAGCGCTAATTACAATGGTAATGGTAGTAATAACAAAGACAGTAAAAAAGTAATGGTGATAATGATGATAGTATTGATTATAATGATGAGGATGATTATGATAATGATATAGATGGTAGCAATAGCAATAATAATAATGATAGTGATAATAATGAAGTTAATGATAATAATGATAATAATGATAGTAATGATGATGATAATAATCATAATGATGACAATAATAATGATAATGATGATAATAATAACCATAATGATGACAATAACAATGACAATGATAATCTAGAGAATGATAAGAAATATTAAGTAGACACGAGTAACCCAGACCCAGATAATAATGATGATAATGACAATAATAATGATGATAATAATAACCATAATGATGACAATAACGATGACAATGATAATCTAGAGAATGATAAGAAAAATTAAGTAGACACGAATAACCCAAACACAGGAAGAGCCCTTGCTATTCTCCTCCCGAGCGGTCCTGAACAGCAAGCAGGTCTCC
>NC_091552.1:47846973-47854473 GCF_042767895.1 Penaeus vannamei
AGAGAGAGAGAGAGAGAGAGAGAGAGAGAGAGAGAGAGAGAGAGAGAGAGAGAGAGAGAGAGAGAGAGAGAGAGAGAGAGGAAAAAATGGAAGAGAGAGAGACAGAGACAGCCATTAAATGAATGAATAAAGAAAGTGATATGAGCATAACGAAACTTGAGGTAATGCAGTAAATTAAACTAGAAGTTGACAAGTCGCTGAAAGAGAAACTAGGGTGAAATGAATTAAAGTTGGCAAGTTGCGTGAGTGGGAAAACAAGAGGGACGGGAAGTCATTAGTCACCCTTCAAATTATAAAAAGAAAATGGGACAGCCACTTACACATTACAGAAAACGGAATGAAGACTCGCCCATCGTGGAAGTCGTAATAGGATTACAAAGACAAGAGAAATAGAGAGAGATAAAGAGAACAGGGAAATGGGATAAATAATGCGCGACCAAGAAGGAAGAATGAGAGAGAATGAGATAAAGCCCCTGACAAAAAAAAAGAAAAATAGAATACCTTAAACAGAGATAAAGCGTAAAGTATAAGGACATTGAAGGTCGAACTAACGATCCAACCCTGAGGCTAAGACGAGAAAATTGGAATGCGATTATGAATTCATAAGATCCGATTACATATGGCTGACGATCCAAGGAGGATTAGATTACCTTGAGAAAGACAAAAGACGATTATTAGAGGAAGAAATTCAGGTGTAATATCCTATGATGATATTCAACTCATGACGTGAATAGTTTCACGAGATGAAATTCTGCCCAAAAAACAAAGTTAATTTTCCTTTGGTATTAAAGAATAGGAAGATATCTTGAAGTTACAACAATGAAAATAAATGGGAAGTCCGTGAAAGACTCGAGTCAGACACAAGAAGACAAGGAAGACAAAAGAAGCGACTGATGAACAACAATTATTCGCGACGACAAAGAAAACGACGGAAGAATTCAGCGGGACCCGTCACCCGGACGGATGGCGCTGCGATGTTTTTTTCTTTTTCTTTTTCTTTTTCTTTTTCTTTTTGAAGGAGGGAGGGGGGCAGGAAAGATATTTTTTCGATAATAGTCTTTATCTTTAATGTAGTTTTTCTTTTTCTTTTTCTTTTTGAAGGGGGAGGGGGGCAGGAAAGATATTTTTTTCGATAATAGTCTTTATTTTTAATGTAGTTTTTTTTCTTTTCTTTTTGAAGGAGGGGGGCAGGAAAGGGATTTTTTAGAATAATCTTTATTTTTTACTGTAGATTTTTTTTTTCGTTTTGAAGGGGGCAGGAAAGGGATTTTTTTCGATAATAGTCTATATTTTTACTGTAGTTTTTTTTCTTTTTTCTTTTTGAAGGGGGAGGGGGGCAGGAGGAAAGGGATTTTTTTCGATAATAGTCTTTATTTTTACTGTAGTTTTTTTTCTTCTTTTTCTTTTTTGAAGGAGGGGGCAGGAAAGGGATTTTTTTCGATAATAGTCTTTATTTTTACTGTAGTTTTTTTCTTTTTTCTTTTGAAGGGGGAGGGGGGCAGGAAAGGGATTTTTTTTCGATAATAGTCTTTATTTTTACTGTAGATTTTTTCTTTTTTTCTTTTTGAAGGAGGGGGGGGCAGGAAAGATATTTTTTTCGATAATAGTCTTTATTTTTACTGTAGTTTTTTTTCTTTTTCTTTTTGAAGGGGGGCAGGAAAGAGATTTTTCGATAATAGTCTTTATTTTTACTGTAGTTTTTTTTCTTTTTCTTTTTTGAAAGGGGGGGCAGGAGAAGAGATTTTTCGATAATAGTCTTTATTTTTACTGTAGTTTTTTTCTTTTTCTTTTTGAAGGGGGGGGGGGGCAGGAAAGGGATTTTTTCGATAATAGTTTTTATTTTTACTGTAGTTTTTTTTTCTTTTTTCTTTTTGAAGGGGGAGGGGGCAGGAAAGGGATTTTTTTCGATAATAGTCTTTATTTTTACTGTAGTTTTTTCTTTTTCTTAACTCTTTTTGAAGGGGGGGCAGGAAAGGGATTTTTTTCGATAATAGTCTTTATTTTTACTGTAGTTTTTTTCTTTTTCTTTTTGAAGGGGGGGGGGCAGGGAAAAGAGATTTTCGATAATAGTCTTTATTTTTACTGTAGTTTTTTTTCTTTTTCTTTTTTTGAAGGGGGGGGCAGGAAAGGGATTTTTTTCGATAATAGTTTTTATTTTTACTGTAGTTTTTTTCTTTTTCTTTTTTGAAGGGGGGGCGCAGGAAAGAGATTTTTCGATAATAGTTTTTATTTTTACTGTAGTTTTTTTCTTTTTCTTTTTTGAAGGGGAGGGGGCAGGAAAGGGATTTTTTCGATAATAGTCTTTATTTTTACTTGTAGTTTTTTTCTTTTTCTTTTTGAAGGGAGGGAGGGGGCAGGAAAGGGATTTTTTCGATAATAGTTTTTATTTTTACTGTAGTTTTTTTTCTTTTTCTTTTGAAGGGAGGAGGGCAGGAAAGGGATTTTTTTTCGATAATAGTCTTTATTTTTACTGTAGTTTTTTTCTTTTTCTTTTTGAAGGGGAGGGGGCAGGAAGAGGGATTTTTTTCGATAATAGTTTTTATTTTTACTGTAGTTTTTTCTTTTTCTTTTTGAAGGGGGAGAGGGCAGGCAGGAAAAGGGATTTTTTCGATAATAGTCTTTATTTTTACTGTAGTTTTTTTTTCTTTTTCTTTTTGAAGGGGGGGGCAGGAAAGAATTTTTTTCGATAATAGTCTTTATTTTTACTGTAGTTTTTTTTCTTCTTTTTCTTTTTGAAGGGGGGCGGAGACGGGAAAGAGATTTTTTCGATAATAGTCTTTATTTTTACTGTAGTTTTTTTCTTTTTCTTTTGAAGGGGGCGGGAAAGGGATTTTTTTCGATAATAGTCTTTATTTTTACTGTAGTTTTTTTTCTTCTTTTTCTTTTTGAAGAGGGGGGGGGGGGGGGGGGGGGGGCAGGGAAAGAGATTTTTCGATAATAGTCTTTATTTTTACTGGTTTTTTCTTTTTCTTTTTGAAGGGGGGGCAGGAAAGGGATTTTTTTTTCGATAATGAGTTTTATTTTTACTGTAGTTTTTTTCTTTTTCTTTTTGAAGGAGGGGCGGCAGGAAAGGGATTTTTTTCGATAATAGTTTTTATTTTTACTGTAGTTTTTCTTTTCTTTTTCTTTTTTGAAAGGGGGAGGGGGGGCAGGAAAGGGATTTTTTTCGATAATAGTCTTTATTTTTACTGTAGTTTTTTCTTTTTTCTTTTTGAAGGGGGGGCGGGAAAGGGATTTTTTCGATAATAGTCTTTATTTTTACTGTAGTTTTTTTTTCTTTTTTCTTTTTGAAGGGGGGGGGCAGGAAGAGATTTTTTCGATAATAGTCTTTATCTTTAATGTAGTTTTTCTTTTTCTTTTTCTTTTTGAAGGGGGGAGGGGGGCAGGAAAAGGATTTTTTTCAATAATAGTCTTTATTTTTACTGTATTTTTTTTTGTTTTTCTTTTTGAAGGGGGCAGGGGCAGGAAAGAGATTTTTCGATAATAGTCTTTATTTTTACTGTAGTTTTTTTCTTTTTTCTTTTTGAAGGGGGGGGGGGAAAGAGATTTTTCGATAATAGTCTTTATTTTTACTGTAGTTTTTTCTTTTTCTTTTGAAAGGGGGGGCAGGAAAGAAAGATTTTTCGATAATAGTCTTTCTTTATTTTTACTGTAGTTTTTTTTCTTTTTCTTTTTGAAGGGGAGGGGGGGGCAGGAAACGGATTTTTTTTCGATAATAGTCTTTATTTTTACTGTAGTTTTTTCTTTTTTTTTTTTTTTTTGAAGGGGGAGGGGGGCAGGAAAGGGATTTTTTTCGAAAATAGTCTTTATTTTTACTGTAGTTATTTTTTATTTTTTTTCTCTTTTTTGCGTTATTCTATTTTGTTTCTATTGTCATTTGATAGAAAAGACAATGTGATTCATGGCGAACTGTGAGTGTTATTAAATAAATAAAAAACAATATAAATAACCCGCCAGAAGTGTCCAGCGAGAGACACAACACCCAGGAAGAAAACGATGCGATTCTCTTTTATTTTTACGTTTTTTTTTTTTTTTTTTTTTTCTTTATTTTTTAAGATTCTTTACCCTCTTAATAAGATTTTTTTTTATCGTCGGTTAGGGGGAAGTAGAGGACGGTGAAGATAATCAAATATTAGGTGCTACTCCCATGAATTTGGGGGCATATAGGATAAAATAAACTGTAAAAAAACGGATAATGGTAAAGAATGAATAATAAATGACTGGTGAGACTTTTATTATTATCTTATATGATGTGATTGAATATCTTTAACCTAATTTCGCAAAGTAGGTTATTTTCACCGTGTTTTTGGAGGGTACACAGAGACAAGGAATATGATTTGCTTTGACATCATGCGTATATGTTTTTTTTTTCTTCTTCTTTTCTCTTCACTTTCTTTTCTTTTTTTTGGGGGGGGGAAGTAGCACTTGGAAAATGTTTTTTATCATGGAATAACTTTCCCCTAAACCGTATTTATAGAGAGGAGGAAGGTGTGCAGAATTGGTCATTATGAGAGAGATAGTGGGGGGAGAGGGAGAGAGAGAGAGAGAGAGAGGGAGAGGGAGAAAGAGATAGATAGAGGGAGAGGGAGAAAGAGAGAGAGAGGGGGAGAGGCAGAGAGAGGGGGGGGTGGGAGAGGGAGAGGGAGAAGAGAGATAGATAGAGAGAGAGGGAGAAAAAAGAGAGAGAGAGAGAGAGAGAGAGAGGGAGGGGAGGGAGAGGGAGAAGAGAGATAGAGAGAGAGAGAGAGAGAGAGAAAGAGGGAGAACGAGAGAAAGAAAGAAAGAGAGAATGAGAAAGAAAGAACGAGAGAGAGGAAGAAAGAAAGAACAAGAGAGAAAAGAAAAGGCATTTTCCTCTCGCTCTATGCAACATTACCTTCACCGTGTTCAGGAAGAGGACGCTGAGGCTGGTTAATAAGGGGGCGTTATTTACACCGGCTTCGAAAATTTCAGGAAGTAGAATTTTATCGAAAATGAAAATAAAAAATGATATAGAAAGATTCCTCGTTCGTTGCTAATTAATTATACCATATTTACGAGGAGACAATGTTTTGTTTTTCGTAAAGTGAATCTAAATTATGATGATTTTAAGGAAAAAAGGAAGTGGGAATATTTATTATTTATTTCATTTTTCCTAGTTTGGTATGTGTATTGTTACGTATATATATGTATATATGTGTATGTGTGTGTGTTTGTGTGTGTGTGTGTGTGTGTGTGTGTGTGTGTGTGTGTGTGTGTGTGTGTGTATGTGTGTGTGTGTGTGTGTGTGTGTGTGTTTGTGTGTGTGTTTGTGTGTGTGAAGAGAAGAGGAGGTTCTCAATCTCCTTTATGCTCATTCTTCTCTCTTTCTTTGAAACCGAATTTTTTTATAGTGTTTTCTTTATTTCCATTCGTAGACTGACCTGGGCTGCCCTGACCTCCCTTGACCTAGTTCGTCTTTAGGGAATAGATCTCTCTCTCTCTCCTTTCCCTCATTTTCATTCTATTTTCTTCTGTTTTCTCTTCTTCTGTGCTTTGCCTTTGATGTAGTATTTGTCTTCGTTTTATGTTTACTTTTCTCTATTTGTTTCGCAAGTTTTATGAAGTGATTGAAGTTAAGTTTAATCTGAAGACTTCATTTTGCTCTGTTTTAGTTTTTTTCATCACTTTCTCTTCTTTCTCTTCCCCCTTCTGCTCTCTCTCCTCTCCTCCCTCCGTTTCCTTTCCCTTCCCCATCTCTCTCCTTCCCTTTCTCTCCCCTTTCTCTCCTTATCCCTTCCCCATTTCCGTCTATCTCACCCCCTCTCTTTCCCTTCCCTCTCCACTCTCCCTCTCCCCCTTTTCCTCTCCCACCCCTTCCTTCTCCCTCTCCCATCTCCCCCTCCTCCTCCCCCTCCCTCCCTCTCCCTCCCCCATCTCCCTCTCTCTCCCCCTCTCCCTTCCCCATCTCCATCTCCCTCTCCCTCTCCCACCCCCTCCTTCTCCCTCTCCCCTCTCAGTCATGCATGTGTGTCTCTATTTCACATGCATCAGTGTAAATTAATGTGTTATGAATCTCCATGTTGTCTCCCTCGTTGCCATGACAACCGGGGCTAAAGGTGCACGTGAGAGGACGTGGAAAGAGGTGAGGGGAAAGAGGGAGATAGTGAGGGGAAAGAGGGAGAATGGAGGTAGGAAGGGGGGAGAGGGAGAAGGGGGAGAGGGAAAAGGAGGATTGGAAGGGGGAGAGGGAGAAGGGGAAATAGGGAGGGGAGGGGATAGAGAAAATGATGGAGGAGGAGGGTAGGAAGGGGAAAGAGGATAGAGAAATTAGGGAAGAAGTATGTGTAGGAAGTGGGAGAGGAGAGGAGAAAGAGGAAGAAAGAGATAGGGAGGGAGGGAGGAGGATAGAGAAATTAAGGAGAAGGGAGGCAGGAAAGGGGAAGAGGATAGAGAAAAGAGGGAGGAGGGAGGTAGGAAGGGGAAGGGTGACATGTATGAAGGACAAAGAAGAAAAATGAAGGTAAACGGATATAAGAAGAGTGAAAAGGAAAAGAGAATAAGAAAGTAACAGAGGAGAGAGAAAAGGGGAAAGAGAGACAACGAAGGATAAACCGAAGGAGTAAGAGGAAGCAAGCGGAATAAAAAGAGTCAAATAAAGCAGTAGAAGAAAAGTAAAGAAAAAGAAAGAGAAAAAAACGAAAGAAAAGATAAGAAAAAAATAGAGATAAAGAAGCATGAGAGAGAGAACAAGAAGGGACTAAACTAAAGACAAAGGGATGGGATAAAACGCAGGAGAGAGAAATCACGCGATTACATTATCCTTATCGGGATTAGGAACCAGACTCAAGCCAGGGATTATCACGCTTGCAGCCAGAGCGAGGGATTAGGAAGGCCTAATCTCCTTCCTTCTTGGCCCGTAAACTGTTATCATTTCGTTGGCATTGAGATTCTTCGCTATATAAGCCTGAGGAACGAAGAAAGAAAGACAGACAGACAGATAAAAAGATAGACAAAAAGACAGAGAAATGAATGCAAAGTATAACAGAAAGATAGATAGACAGACAGATAAAAAGTAAACAAAAAAGATAGACAAAAAGATATAGAAACAAATTAAAAGTAAAGCAAAAAGACAGATAGATAGACTTACAAGTAAAGAGACAGACAGACGAAAAAAAAAATAGAAAAACTAAAAAAATGTAAAAGAAAAAGACAGATCGATAGACAGAAAGACAAAACGACAGAAAAAAAGTAAAACAAAACGAGAGACAGACAAACACATAAAAAGACAAACAGACAGACACAAAAACAGCGACAAAGACAGACAAACAAAACGACAAACAGACAAAAAAAACAGATAGTAAAACCAACCCATTACCATCTAGTTATAACATCATAAAAAACAAAAACAAAAAAAACACGGGGAGGGTAATTGCATTGTAATAAAAAAAGGGAGATAAAGATACCGGAAGTGGCTCAGAGACGAAGCTTTGTGGAGGAAACCGGATTTAACGGGATTAAAGAGACGGGGGAGGGGGTGGG
>NC_091552.1:47859473-47871973 GCF_042767895.1 Penaeus vannamei
GCATAGCATCAAGGTGCTCATTGATAATTGCTAAAGCATACTGCTTAAGTACAGCAGGGGGGATACTGTCTTTTTGGGGGGCAGTCGTATAAAATACACTTAGGTCCGACATTTTCCACGGTGGAGCAGAACGTCCATGTAGGGTCTTAGTTATGGATATGTTCAGCTGAGACAAGTGCTTACATGTTACTTGTTGCCATGGATTTGAATTTGAATCGATGTTGCCATTCAAAGTTAGCTCCACTATTCTATGTTTTAGTTGTCTTTGGAACTCTGTACAATAGAGGGGTTCTCTTATTGCTTTGACGCTAAATGTGGTGTTTATGGACGATAGATGATAGTGAAACCTGGCGTGTCGTGTCCGTAGAGTTATTAAAGAGCTGGGGGTGAAAAATGAATCGCGTTTCGTGCATGATAAATGGAGCTCAACGTCTTTTAAAAAGCTGAGAGAAGTCTTTAGTGTAATTGCGTTTTGGTTTTTTATTGTGGTTTTCATTATGAAACATGATGTAATATATTGTACCATATTATGATATATTCCAGGTTATTATGGTATGTATTACACATTCGTTCATCATTTTTCATAAGATACCTCTATACTTTATCAAACGTTATACCTTATTATTTTTCATTTATTTCTCCTAAAATATATGTCTATATGGACAGTGTGACATTATAACCACATCATCGTAATTACCTTGTTAGATAATCATCATTATATTTGTCAATTATATATGTGAAATTTATGATTTTATTATTATTATCATCGTTATCACAATCGCCTTCAGATTAGGGTTTGCTGGCAGGAAATATATGCCATTCCGATAAACACATCTCTCTCTCTCTCTCTCTCTCTCTCTCTCTCTCTCTCTCTCTCTCTCTCTCTCTCTCTCTCTCTCTCTCTCTCTCTCTCTCTCTCTCTCTCTCTCTCTCTCTTCTCTTCGATCCTTCTCTCTCTCTCTCTCTCTCTCTCTCTCTCTCTCTCTCTCTCTCTCTCTCTCTCTCTCTCTCTCTCTCTCTCTCTCTCTCTCTCTCTCTCTCTCTCTCTCTCTCTCTCACGCTCTTTCTCTCCTTCTCTCTCTCTCTCTCTCTCTTGCTCTTTCTCTCCTTCTCTCTCTCTCTCTCTCTCTCTCTCTCTCTCTCTCTCTCTCTCTCTCTCTCTCTCTCTCTCTCTCTCTCTCTCTCTCTCTCTCTCTCTCTCTCTCTCTCTCTCTCTCTCTCCTTCTCTCTCTCTCCCTCTCTCCTTCTCTCTCCTTCTCTCTCCCTTCTCTCTCTCTCTCTCTCTCTCTCTCTCTCTCTCTCTCTACTCTCTCTCTCTCTCTCTCTCTCTCTCTCTCTCTCTCTCTCTCTCTCTCTCTCTCTCTTTCTCTCCCTTCTCTCTCTCTCTCTCTCCTTCTTACATCTCCTTCTCTCTCCCCTTCTCTCTCCTTCTCTCTCCTTCTTTCTCTCTTTCTCTCTCTCTCTCTCTCTCTCTCTCTCTCTCTCTCTCTCTCTCTCTCTCTCTCTCTCTCTCTCTCTCTCTCTCTCTCTCTCTCTCTCTCTCTCTCTCTCCTTCTTCTCTCTCTCTCCCTTCTCTCTCCTTCTCTCTCTCTCTCTCTCTCTCTCTCTCTCTCTCTCTCTCTCTCTCTCTCTCTCTCTCTCTCTCTCTCTCTCTCTCTCTCTCTCTCTCTCTCTCTCTCTCTCTCTCTCTCTCTCTTCTCCCTCCCTCCCTCCTATCTTTCTCTCCTTTCCCTTCCTTCTCCCTCTCCCCCCCCTCTTCCTCTCCTTCCCTCTCTTACTCCCCTTAATTCCCTCCCCTTCCCTTCCTTCCCTCTCCCTCCGTCCCCCTCTCTCTCTCCATCCCCCTCCACCCCCCCACCGAGTGTCCAGCGGGTCTCCTCCGTCCGTTTCACCGCCACTTCCGGTTTGGTGACGTCACTCGCGGTCGTAACTAGAGGAAGGCTCGTAATTTCTCGTAATTTCTCGTAATTTCTCGGACATGATTCCTTGGATTATGTTTCGGGGGAGAGGGAGGGGGGTGGAGGGGTAGGAGGAGGGGAAAGGGGAAGGAAAGGGAGAAGGGAATATGGAAAGGTGGGTTTATGGAAGAAGAAGAAAAGAAAAGAAAAGAAGATGAAGAAGAAAAGAAGAAGAAGAAGAAATGAAGAATTAAAAGGAAAAGCAAAGAAAAAGAAGTAAAAGAACATAAGAAGAAGAAGAAAAAGAAAGAAAAAGAAAAAGAAGGAGAGGAAGAAAAGAAGAAGTAGGAGTAAGAGTAGGAGGAGGAGGAAGGCAGATGGGATGGGGGGGATAGGAAAAGGGAAAGATAAAAAGAGGAGAAAAGGGAAGGGTAGTAGAAGAGGAGAGGATTAGGACAAATAGGGTAAAGGTGGAAAGGAAGGAGGAAGAGAATAAGAAAGATAAAAAAGGGAATAATAGCTACGTAGAAGGGATAGAGAAGGGGGGTGAGGAATAGTAGAAGTGAGAGAAATAGGAGAATGATAGTGACATGGAAGAGAAAGAAAGTGAATAGGAGGAGGAGGATGAAGTGAGAGAATTAAGGGAAGTATGACACGGTCTAGAGTAGGAAGAGAAGATGGGGAGGGGAAGGAGAGGAGAGAGGGAGGAAGAGACGAGAGAAGGGAAGAAGCAGCCACAGTAAGAGAAAGGGAATAATGATATGTCAGGGTATAAGAAAATGCTAATCCCGAAGAAAAAAGATGAAGAGGAAGAAGAAAAATAACAAAAGGGATGGATAGTAGTAGCAGAAAGGGAAAGATAGTAACAGAAGGAACGGGGAAGAAAGAGCGAGAGAGGTAGAGAGAGAGAGAGAGAGACAGACAGACAGACAGACAGACAGACAGACAGACAGACAGACAGACAGACAGACAGACAGACAGACAGACAGACAGAGGAGAAAGAGACAGAGACAGAGAGCGAGACTGAGACAAACAGACAGACAGACAACGAGAAACACAGACAGACAGAAGACCAAAATTCAGAAACGTAGATAAGACAAAACTCAGAAAACATAGAAGGGAGAAAAAAAAGACCCCCACAGAGGGAGGGAAGGAGGGAGGGACAAGGTAAAGGACCCACGGGTAAGCAAAATTAATTAATCTAATCAGCCTCGACGTCTCTAATGAAGATTAATGACTATCCCCGCACCGGTCGCCACGTGAATTGCGCTCGCGTCCTCCCGGCTCCTGAGACTGCAACTCCCTCATTAATATTCCTTTCCGCTCGAGGTTTATTAAGGTTTATTTGGCGATTTTTTTTTTTTTTTCTCTCTCTCTCTCGGTTTCTCTCTCTCGGTTTCTTTCTCGTTTTCTCTCTGTCTGTCTGTCTGTCTGTCTGTCTGTCTGTCTGTCTGTCTGTCTCTCTCGCTTTCTTTCTCGCTTTCTCTCTCTCTCTCTCTCTCTCTCTCTCTCTCTCTCTCTCTCTCTCTCTCTCTCTCTCTCTCTCTCTCTCTCTCTCTCTCTCTCTCTCTCTCTCTCTCTGTCTGTCTGTCTGTCTGTCTGTCTCTCTCTCTCGCTTTCTTTCTCGCTTTCTCTCTCTCTCTCTCTCTCTCTCTCTCTCTCTCTCTCTCTCTCTCTCTCTCTCTCTCTCTCTCTCTCTCTCTCTCTCTCTCTCTCTCTCTCTTTGGTTCGTTTATTTATTTGTATGTTGTGATTGGTATTACTATTATTAGTGTTGTTATATCTTTTTATTATTTTTATTGTTATTATTATCATCATTGCTATTGTTGTTGTTCTTGTTTTTGTTGTCATTATTATTACCACATCTTTTTTCTCCTTTTTATCTTCATTTCCTCCCTTTCTTCCTTTAAAGAACATCGTAAATAGGCAAGAACGACGATAGTGGTGTATAATGACAATAGTTTAAGAATTCATAGCTTTCCATTCATATGAATAGCAATAATAGCAGAAAATAAAGGAGAGAGGAGGGGGAGGGGGAGTAGGAGGCGGGAGGGAGAGTGGGAGGGCGAAAGATGGAGTGGGAGGGGGAGAGGAGAAAGGAGTGGAGGGGAGGGGGGGAGTAAGAGGGGCGAGGGGGGTGAGAGGGGTGGGGTGAAGGGAGTAGGAGGAGGTAGCGGGAAGGGAGTGGGAGTAAGGGGTAGGGAGAGTGGGTTTCAGGGGGAGAAGGAGTGGGAGGGCGGGAGTATGAAGCTTGAGGGGTGGTAGAGAGGAGGAGGGGGAGTGGGTGGGTGGAGGAGTAGTAGGAGAGAGAGGGAGGAGGTGGCAAGGAGGAGGGAGGAGGGAGTGGGTAGGGGGAGAAGGAGTAGGAGGCGAGACGGGGAGTGGGTGGGGGGAGAGGGGGAGGGGAAGACGTCAAAATAAAGGTGGAGAAGATGGGGGTTTTATCTTCTTTCTGCTTGGAGGAGTGCAAATGAGGACCGGGTTGAGGGGTTGGCGGCCAGAGGGGAAGGGGTGGGGGGTATTTTGCCTTTTATTTCTTTCGTCTTTTTTTTCTATCTTTCCTTGTCTCAACTCTCTGTGTGCCTTTTCTCAGAACTAATCTGTGTTCCCTTTTCTCTTTTCTCTCTTTTGTTTCGTCTTCTCTCTTCTCTTCTCTTTTTTATTTTTATTTTTTTTCTCTTTTCTCTTTCTCTCTCTCCCCCTCTCCTTCTTCCCTACCCATCCCCCTCTCATCATCTTCTCCTCTTCCTCCCCCTCCCCCTTCTTCCTCCCATTTATTTTCTCCTATCCCACCTCACGATACATGTTGTTCCTTCCGTCGACCAAAGAAAGCCAAGGAAGAGGGGACATGGGGAGGATGGGGGGTGGGGGGGATAGGGGGATGGGGAGAGGAGATACGAAGGTCGGGGAGTTCAGAAAAGGGGAATGGGGAGAATGAAGGAGGATTGGAAGTGAGGTATAGGGTGGAGAATAGAGGAGAGGATTAGAAAATTAGGAGTAGGGAAATAGGGAGAATAGAGGAGGATGGGGGGGATGGGGAGGAGAGTAGATACGAAGGTCGGGGAGATGAGGAAAGGGGAGTGAGGAGAGTGGAGGAGGATTGAAAGGGAAGGATAGAGAGGAGAGTAGAGGTGAAGTTGAGAAAATAAGGAAAAGGGAAATAGGGAGAATAGAGAGGAGGATGGGGGATGGGGGTTTGAGGAGGAGAGTAGAAAAAATGGAGAAAGAAATAACGGGGAATAATAGAGAAAAAAAGAAGATATTGAAAAAAAGAGAGAGAGATATATATTGGGGGTGCATAGGTGGGTAGGGAGGTGGTTGAGGGAGGGGGGAGTGGGGAGGAAGGGGCGATTCCGAGGGAAACGACTAGAGTTGAAAGTGTCGGGGAGAGAGTAGTGCGAAAGAGTGAATC
Source organism: Penaeus vannamei (assembly GCF_042767895.1). Taxonomy (NCBI): domain Eukaryota; kingdom Metazoa; phylum Arthropoda; class Malacostraca; order Decapoda; family Penaeidae; genus Penaeus; species Penaeus vannamei. The sequence continues at coordinate 47,864,784 of NC_091552.1, forward strand.
TGTTCGGGGGAAGAAAGAGCTCGGGAAAATGGGAATTTGGAAAGACGTAGAGAGAGAGAGAGAGAGAGAGAGAGAGAGAGAGAGAGAGAGAGAGAGAGAGAGAGAGAGAGAGAGAGAGAGAGAGAGAGAGAGAGAGAGAGAGAGAGAGAGAGAGAGAGAGAGAGAGAGAGAGAGAGAGAAGGGAGAGAGAGAGAGAGAGAGAGAGAGAGAGAGAGAGAGAGAGAGAGAGAGAGAGAGAGAGAGAGAGAGAGAGAGAGAGAGAGAGAGAGAGAGAGAGAGAGAGAGAGAGAGAGAGAGAGGAGAAAGAGAGAGAGTGAGAGAGAAAGAGAGAAAGTGAAAGAGAGAGAGTGAGTGAGTGAGTGAGAGAGAGAAAGAGAGAGTGAGAGAGAGAGAGAGAGCAGAGGAAAATGATATGGGGAGCATTTTTTTCTCTTTTTGGGGAGAAGGAAAAAGAAAATATTGAGAATAAGAGATATCTTAGAGGCATAATAAAACGCAAAAAAATCGACTGGGAAGTAAACCGAAAATAGATCATAGAAGATCATAGAAGGAAATAATTAAGGAAAACTGGATAAGATAAGATTTCATAGAAGTAGAAATAACAGAAAACAAAGAAACATATCTAGTAAATACACAAAAAATGAAAAGAGAACGAAGAGAGAGAGAGAGAGTAAAGAGAAGAAAAGCTAAAGGGAAAAAGAGCATATTTCTAGAAGAAGGAAAGGATATAACTTCCTCTCAGCTGAGTGACCGCGCTGACGTCACGCAAAGAGGCGGGAAAAGACAGTGCTATTGTTATTTTGGCGGGAAAAATAACCGACTCCTTTGTTTGTTTGTTTTTGGCGTGAAAAATAACCGACTCCTTTGTTTGTTTGTTTTTTTGCGGGAAAAATAATCGACTCTTGTTTGTTTGTTTTTTGGCGGGAAGAATAACCGACTCCTTTGTTTGTTTTTGGCGGGAAAAATAACCGACTCCTTTGTTTGTTTGTTTTTGTTATTTTGGCGGGAAAAATAACCGACTCCTTTGTTTTTGTTTTTGTTTTGGCGGGAAAAATAACCGACTCCTTTGTTTGTTTGTTTTTGGCCGGAAAAATAACCGACTCCTTTGTTTGTTTGTTTTTGGCCGGAAAAATAACCGACTCCTTTGTTTGTTTGTTTTTGGCGGGAAAAATAACCGACTCCTTTGTTTGTTTGTTTTTGGCGGGGAAAATAACCGACTCCTTTGTTTGTTTGTTTTTGGCCGGAAAAATAACCGACTCCTTTGTTTGTTTGTTTTTGGCGGGAAAAATAACCGACTCCTTTGTTTGTTTGTTTTTGTTATTTTGGCGGGAAGAATAACCGACTCCTTTGTTTTTGTTTTTGTTTTGGCGGGAAAAATAACCGACTCCTTTGTTTGTTTGTTTTTGGCCGGAAAAATAACCGACTCCTTTGTTTTTGTTTTTGTTTTGGCGGGAAAAATAACCGACTCCTTTGTTTGTTTGTTTTTGGCCGGAAAAATAACCGACTCCTTTGTTTGTTTGTTTTTGGCCGGAAAAATAACCGACTCCTTTGTTTGTTTGTTTTTGGCGGGAAAAATAACCGACTCCTTTGTTTGTTTGTTTTTGGCCGGAAAAATAACCGACTCCTTTGTTTGTTTGTTTTTGGCCGGAAAAATAACCGACTCCTTTGTTTGTTTGTTTTTAGCGGGAAAAATAACCGACTCCTTTGTTTATTTGTTTTTGTTATTTTGGCGGGAAAAATAACCGACTCCTTTGTTTTTGTTTTTGTTTTGGCGGGAAAAATAACCGACTCTTTTGTTTGTTTGTTTTTGGCGGGAAAAATAACCGACTCCTTTGTTTGTTTGTTTTTGGCGGGAAGAATAACCGACTCTTTTGTTTGTTTGTTTTTGGCGGGAAAAATAACCGACTCCTTTGTTTGTTTGTTTTTGGCGGGAAGAATAACCGACTCCTTTGTTTGTTTGTTTTTGTTATTTTGGCGGGAAGAATAACCGACTCCTTTGTTTTTGTTTTTGTTTTGGCGGGAAAAATAACCGACTCCTTTGTTTGTTTGTTTTTGGCCGGAAAAATAACCGACTCCTTTGTTTGTTTGTTTTTGGCCGGAAAAATAACCGACTCCTTTGTTTGTTTGTTTTTGGCGGGAAAAATAACCGACTCCTTTGTTTATTTGGGTGTTTTTTTTTGCGGGAAAAATAACTGACTCCTTTGTTTGTTTGTTTTTTGGCGGGAAAAATAACCGACTCCTTTGTTTTTTTGGCGGGAAAACAGTTTTTTTTCTCTTATCTCATTTTAATCTTTATTTTCTCTCTCTCTCTCTCCCTTTCCCTCCCTTTTTTATATGAGACTTTCTGCCCGAGGATTTAGAGGAAGGGGAAAGAGATATAGAAGGAGCCCAAAAGAGGCTTTAATGATGATAGCGGCGGTGATAGGGCATTCGATGGGAATAAAGTTGAAGGAGGAGGAAGGGGAGGAGGAGGGGGAGGAGGAGGAGGGAGAAGAGGAGGTGGGGGAAGAAGTGATGGAAGGGGAGGAAGAGGAGGAGGAGGTGGTGATGGAGAAAGTGGAGAAGGAAGGGGAGGAGGAGGAGGAAGAAGAGGAGGAGGTGGAAATGGAGGAAGTGGAGAAGGAAGGGAAGGAGGAGGAGGGTGAAGGAAGAGGAGGTGGAAGTGGAGGAAGGAAGGAAGGAGGAGGAGGTAGAAGTGGAGGAGGAAGGAAGGAGGAGGAGGGAGAAGAGGAGGAGGTGGAAATGGAGAAGCAAGGGGGAGGAGGAGGAGGGAGAAGAGGAGGAGGTGGAAATGGAGAAGCAAGGGGAGGAGGAGGAGGGAGAAGAGGAGGAGGTGGAAATGGAGAAGGAAGAGGAGGAGGAGGGAGAAGAGGAGGAAGTGGAAATGGAGAAGGAAGGGGAGGGAGGAGGAGGGAGAAGAGGGAGGAGGTGGAAATGGAGAGAGGAAGGGGAGGAGGAGGAGGGAGAAGAGGAGGAGGTGGAAGTGGAGAAGGAAGGGAGGAGGAGGAGGAGGAAGAGGGAGGAGGTGCAAATGGAGAAGGAAGGGGAGGAGGAGGAGGGAGAAGAGGAGGGAGGTGGAAGTGGAGAAGGAAGGGAAGGAGGAGGAAGGGAGGAGGAGGAGGGAGGAGGAGAGAGAAGGTGGTGATGGAGGAAGAAGTGAAGGAAGGGGAGGAGGAGGAGGGAGAAGAGGAGGAGGAGGTGGAAGTGAAGAAGTTGAAGGAGGAGGAGGAAGGGGAGGAGGTGGAAGTGGAGTTGGTGATGGAGGAAGAAGTGAAGGAAGGGGAGGAGGAGGAGAAGGAAGGTGATGGAAGAAGGAAGTGAAGAAGAGGAGGAGGAGAAGGAAGTGGTTGAGGAGAAAGGAGAAAAAGAGGAGGAGGAGGAGGTGGTAAGGGAAGAGGAGAGAAGGAAGTAGTGGAGGAGAAAGAAGAAGAGGAGGAGGAGGGGGAGTGAGGAGATGGTGGAGGTGGGAGTGGAGGAGGAGGAGGAGGAGGAGGAGAAAGAGGAAGAGGGGGAGGTGATGGTAATTTTGATGGTGGAAGAGGAAATGAAGGAGGAGATGATGATGGAGGAGGAGAAGGAGGAAGAGGAAGGAAACGAATAAAGATGACAATAATATCGATAACAGACAACAACAACAACAACAGTAACGACAATAACAAAAACACCACAACTAACAATAACGATAATAATAATATCAAACACGATAACAATAACGATAATAATAATAATATAAAAAATGATAACGATAACGATAACAACTAACAACAACAAATAAGAAAAATAACCCTAACAACAACCCAACATAAGCCAAAGAGCGGTGTGACAACAACAAATAAGAAAAAAACAAACACCGACAACCCAACACAAGCCAAAGAGCGGTGTGACAACAACAAATAAGACAAATAACCCTAACAACAACACTGACAACCCAACCAGAGCCAAAGAGCGGTGTAAGAGCGGCATCGAGAGCACAAAGACTCTCCCAGGAAGCCAGGGAGGAGGTCGGGGTCATCAGCGCGAAATGGCGACAGATCAGCGTAAAGAAATTGGCGGGGGGGATGCCAGGAAGTACTTGGATGTAGGGATGATGGGAGAGAGGGGAGAGGGGAGGGGGAAGAAGAGAGGGAGGAGGGGTTGGGGAGATGGGGGGAGGAGGGAGAGGCTTAGGAGGGAGAGGGGAGAGGGGGGGAGATGGGGAAATGGAGGGTTGGGAGGAGGGGTTGGGGGAAAAGGAAGGCTTAGGAGGGTTGGGAGGGGTTAGGGGGAGGGTTGGGGGGTCGGGAGGAGGGTTAGGGGGAAAGGAAGGGTTGGGAGAGGGAGAGGGGAGTAGGAGGAAGCCAGGAAGTACTTGGATGTAGGGATGGTGGGGGGGTTAGGAGGGGTTGGGTAGGAGGGGGAGAGGGAGTGGGGAGTTGGGGGGTTGGGGGGTTGGGAGGGTTGGGAGAGGGAGGGTTGGGGAGAGGGAGGAGGGAGAGTGGGGAGTGGGAGGGTAGGGAGGGGGGTAGGGGGAAATGAAGGATTGGGAGGGGGCGGGGAGTGGGAGGGTTAGGAGGGGGAGAAGGGGGAAGGAAGGTTTAGGAGGTAGGAGTGGCGAGTGGGAGGGTTAGGAGGAGAGGAAGGGTTGGGAGGGAGAAGAGGAGAGGGAGGGAAGGGAAGGAGGGTTGGGTTAGGGAGAGAGAGAAGAGAAAGGGGAAGAAAAGCTAGAGAGAGAGAGAGAGAGAGAGAGAGAGAGAGAGAGAGAGAGAGAGAGAGAGAGAGAGAGAGAGAGAGAGAGAGAGAGAGAGAGAGAGAGAGAGAGAGAGAAAGAGTAAGAGAGAGAGAGACAGAGGGAGAGAGAGAGAGAGAGAGAGAGAGAGAGAGCGAGAGAGAGAGAGAGCGAGAGTGAAAGTGAGAGTGAGAGTGAGACAGAGACAGAGACAGAGACAGAGACAGAGACAGAGACAGAGACAGAGACAGAGACAGAGACAGAGACAGAGACAGAGTGAGAGAAAGGGAGAGAGAGAGAGAGAGAGAGAGAGAGATGAATGGAGGGAGGTGGGGAGAGGAAACAAGGAACACGGTGCTGCTGATACTTTGTCTTCAGAAAAAATAACAACCTCATGACTTCCTTAAAGAGAGAGCGGAAGGGAGAGACAGGAAGGAGGAAGAAGTAAAGAGAAAGGAATGAAGAGGGAAGGGAAGGAGGAGGGAGACGGAAAACGAACGAGAGGGACAGCGATAGAGGAAGATGAAGGGAGAAGAAAACGAAAAATATAAATCTGGATGGAGAGAGAAATACAGAAAGGAGAGAGAAAGAGAGAGAGAGAGACAGAGACACAAACAGACAGAGACAGACATAGGCAGGCATGCAGAGAGAGAGAGAGAGACAGAGACAGACAGACAGGCAGATAGACATAGAAAGAGAGAGAGAGAGAGAGAGGAAGACAGACAGACACAGACAGAAAGAGAGAGAAAGTCATTCAGACAGAAAGACAGAGACAGACAAAAAGAGAGAGAGAGACGAAGACAGACATACATAAAAACAGACAGACAGACAGAGAGAAATAAAGAGAAATCGAAAGGGAAAGAGAAATCCCGAAAAAAAGAGAGAAAAGTGAAAGAAATACGAAGGCAGCCACGCCAGCAGAAGAAGAGGGAGGGGGGAGGCGGGGGGCCGGGATGGGGGGGCTAGAAATTCTTTAAATGTTCGAATATTTTGTGCCACATATTTTTTAAGAATCTGACGTTGGGTTTTCCACTTCAGAGGACTATGAAGAACCACGGCGGCCATTTATCGCGGACGGGGAATTCGCCTTTCTGGATTTAAAGAAAGGAAAATAGAAATTGAATGATAAAAAAAAAGGTGAATGCTTGAGTCCCCCCTGTCCCTCTACCCCTTCCCTACCCGTGCTCTGTCTTCTTCCGTCGCCTGTTCTATGTCGTCAATATTTCTGGTCTTTTGGAATCTTTCTCCCTTTCTCTTTTTCTTTTTCTCTTTTTCTCTTTTTCTCTTTTTCTTTTTCTTTTTCTTTTTCTTTTTTCTTTTTCTTTTTTCTTTTTCTTTTCTTTTTCTTTCTTTTTCTTTTTCTTTTTCTTTTTCTTTTTGTTTTTGTTTTTCTTTTTCTTTCTCTTCTCTTCTCTCTTTCTCTTTCTCTTTATCTTTATCTTTTTCTTTTTCTTTTTCTTTTTCTTTTTCTTTCTCTCTCTCTCCCTCTTTCACTCTCTCTCCCTCTTTCACTCTCTCTCTATCTCTCTCTCTCTCTCTCTCTCTCTCTCTCTCTCTCTCTCTCTCTCTCTCTCTCTCTCTCTCTCTCTCTCTCTCTCTCTCTCTCTCTCTCTCTCTCTCTCTCTCTCTCTCTCTCTCTCTCCTCCTTCTCTCTCTCTCTCTCTCTTCCTCCCTCCTTCTCCCCCTCCCTCATTCTCCCCCCTCCTCCTCCCCCCCCTCTCTCTCTCTCGTCCAGACGGAAAAACACATCACCGTCCGCGGAGGAATACCCAAGTGACGTCACACACAGACCGCATTACCGCCACTCGGGGAATCCCCTGTGCCGACGTAGCGGTCATTTCCCCTCCGTTGTATGACACGCAGTAATGACAGGGGGAGATGGAGCGAAAGAAATGAGAAGGAGAAGGAGAAGAAATTGTTTGCGCATTCCCATATTCGCCAGCTATTGGAGAATGCGGGAATGAGCGGAAAAGGAGAAGTTATTGTACATCGATGCGCGAGACAGCACGTTGATTGGTGGTGATTTTTTTGTTGTTAGATCTTGCTTTGTTATTTATATTTTTTATTCTTATTATTATGATTATGGTTATTATTGTTATTATTGTTGTTGCTGTTGTTATCATTAACGTTGTTATTTTTATTCTTATTATTATCGTTTTTAGTAACGTAATCACCATTGTCATTATTGTTGTTGCTGTTATTATTATTATCATATTGATAACTATTATCATTATTATTATTATTATTATTATTATTATTATTATTATTATTATTATTATTATTATTATTATTATTATTGTTGTTGTTGTTGTTGTTGTTGTTGTTATTGTTATTATTGTGATTATCATTATAATTGTTATCAATATTATCATTATAATTGTTATCAATATTATCATTAATTTTGTTGTTATCATCAGTATCATCAATTTTTATTTTTATCATAATCACTATTATCGCTATTTCCCTTATAATTGCTATTGTTATT
>NC_091552.1:47876973-47879473 GCF_042767895.1 Penaeus vannamei
GCATATACACATATTTATGGGTTTTCATATATACACTATGTGCATTCTCATATTTATGAGTTCTCTTGTATACACTATACATATACTCATATTTATGGGTTTTCTTATATAAACTAGTATACACTTATAGCTATGGGTTTTCATATATACACTATGCACATACTCACACCTATAGGTTTTCATATATACACTATGTATATTCTCTTATTTATGGGTTTTCTCATATACACTATGTATATACTCATATCTATGTGTTTTCTTATATACATTAGCATGTACTTATAACTATTGGTTTTTATATATTCACCAGGCATATACTCACATCTATGGGTTTTTCATATACACACTATGCATATTCTCTTATTTATGGGTTTTCTCATATAGACTATGTATATACTCATATCTATGTGTTTTCTTATATACATTAGCATATACTTATAACTATGGGTTTTCATACATACACTAGGCATATACTCACATCTATGGGTTTTTCATATATACACTATGCATATTCTCTTATTTATGGATTTTCTTATATACATCATGCATATACTCATATTTTTGGCTTTTCTTATATACATTAGCATATACTTATAGCTATGGGTTTTTATATATACACTATGTATATTCTCTTATTTATAGGTTTTCATATATACACTAACTATATTCTTTATTTATGGGTTTTCTTATATACACAATGTATACACTCATATCTATGTGTTTTCTTATATACATTAGCATATACTGATAACTATTGGTTTTCATACATACACTAGGCATATACTCGAATCTATGGGTTTTCTTATATACACTATGTATATTCTCTTATTTATGGGTTTTCTCATATACACTATGTATACACTCATATCAATGTGTTTTCTTATACTTTTCATATACTTATAGCTATGGGTTTTCATACATACACTAGGCATATACTCACATCTATGGGTTTTTCATATACACACTATGCATATTCTCTTATTTATGGGTTTTCTCATATACACAATGTATATACTCATATCTATGTATTTTCTTATATACATTAGCATATACTTATAGCTATGGGTTTTCATACATACACTAGACATATACTCGAAAATATGGGTTTTCTTATATACACTATGTATATTCTCTTATTTATGGGTTTTCTCATATACACTATGTATACACTCATATCTATGTGTTTTCTTATATACATTAGCATATACTTATAGCTATGGGTTTTCATACATACACTAGGCATATACTCACATCTATGGGTTTCACACGAAGGCATCTGTGACGAATTTAGGTTACAGAAGTTGACAGTTGAAGGACCTCCATCTCATGTTGCAAGCGGCAATATTTCTCGTCTACACTCTTTGTTCTGCTGTTCTGTTGTTTCTGTTGTTGTTGTTGTTATTATTGTTGCTATTGTTATTACTATTGTTGTTGTTGTCATTTTGATAATAATGATACTTATTATTATTATTATTGTTATTATTATTATTATCATTATTATTATTACTATTATTATTATTATTATTATTATTATTATTATTATTATTATTATTATTACTATCATCATTATATTTAATAATAAATATAATTTATTATTGATGTTGTTATTGTTATTATTGCTATCATTATCTTTATTATCATTATCATCATCATTATCATTATTGTTATTATCATTGACCATCTTTCATTTTATTATAACTTCTACCACACACAAAAGTAAAATAAGATAATAGAATAAGAATTAAAAAAACACTAACCTAAAAGACAAAAACGAAAAGAAAGAAAGAAAAAAAAATCCCAAGATCATTCAATGGAAAGGTCAGCGCCAGATCGGGAATCTAATCTTCAAAAGTAGACCCGCCTCTCGCTGACTTCTACCACACATAAAAGTAAAATAGAATAAGAATTAAAAAAAAACACTAACCTAAAAGACAAAAACGAAAAGAAAGAAAGAAAAAAAAAATCCCAAGATCATGAAATGGAAAGGTCAGCGCCAGATCGGGAATCTAATCTTCAAAAGTAGACCCGCCTCTCGCTGACTTCTACCACACATAAAAGTAAAATAGAATAAGAATTAAAAAAAAACACACAAACCTAAAAGACAAAAACGAAAAGAAAGAAAGAAAGAAAAAAAATATCCCAAGATCATTAAATGGAAAGGTCAGCGCCAGATCGGGAATCTAATCTTCAAAAGTAGACCCGCCTCTCGCTGACGGGAAATAAATAGAGGGAAATATCACTCTCTTCGGATCTCGTCTCTTAATTCCCTTTTTGGTTGGTCATTTGGTGTAGATTTTTGGAAGGGAGATGGAAGGGGAATGGGGATAGAAGGGATAGGAAGAGGGAGGGAGGGAGGAGAGGGAAGAGGGAAGGGGAGTAGAGGGAGAGGGAGGTGGAAAGGTTAGGAGGGAAGAGGAAGAGGGAGAAGGAAAGAGGGAGGGAGAAGGAAAGAGAGGGAGAGAGAGATAGAGAAAGGGGGAGAGAAAGAGAGATAGAGAAA
>NC_091552.1:47899473-47901973 GCF_042767895.1 Penaeus vannamei
CAAAGAACAAGAAAACGAAGACGAAGAACAAGAACAAAAAGAAAACGAAGACGAAGAACAAAAAGAAAACGAAGAACAAGAACAAAAAGAAAACGAAGAACAAGAAGGAGAAGAAGAAGAGAGGCAGAGGGTCCGAGCAACAACTGGCCGCCCGCAGCAAGTGCCCGAGGGAAATGTACAAACTCTCGCATTATGTAAATGAAAATACATTAGAATGTTTTGTTTGGTTCTCTGACTAATTGCGCTCTCGGAACTTTTGCCTTGTTCCCCTGTTTTATTCCTTCTTTTCTGGTTTCTGCTTTTTTTATGTGTTTTGTTTTGTTTTGATTTGGAAGTGTTTGGTCTTGTTTTTTTTTTTTTTTTTTTTTTTTTGCTTTGTGTAGTTTGGAATTGTTTCTTTTTGTTTCCTTTTTTGTGTATTTTTCCAGTTTTGTTTTATATTTATTTTTTTCAGTTTTGTTTTTTATCTATTTTTTGTTTGTTTGTTATAATTTGGAATTGTTTGCTCTTAATTTTTTTTCCTTTTTTATTTTATTTCTAATTTTGTCTTCTTTACTTGCTATTATTTTTTCATTCGTTCGTAATTGTTTTCCTAAAAAAAAATCATACAAAATAATCTCAATTGATAAAAATATAAAAAAAAATATTCATTAACAAAGTTCGTAATTGTTTTCCTAAATAAATGCATACAAAATAATCTCAATTAATATAAAAAATATATAAAAAAAACATATTCATTAACAAAAAAATGAGACACAACAACAACGATAGGCAAGGAAATTAATTGTGGTGTGCATCTCATTTGCATAATGATGTGTTGATGGTAGTGACATTCGGCGGCAGATGGCGTGATGGGAATATATGTTCCTCGACGAGAAATAAAGAATAATGGTGTTGATGGTGATGGTGGTGGTGATAGATGGAAGAGATGATGGTGATAGGGATGGGTTGATGAAGATGGTGGTAGCGAGGTGATGAGAGAGAGAGAGGGGAGAATAGCTAGAGAGGGAGAGAGAGGTAGAGAGAAGGAGGGGAGGAGAGAGAGAGAAAGGAAAGAGAGAGGGAGAGGTAGAGAGAGAAAGGAAGAGAGAGAGGGAGAGGTAGAGAGAGAAAGGAAGAGAGAGAGAGAGGTAGAGAGAGAGAAAGGAGGAGAGAGAGAGATTGAGAAAGAAAGAAAGAAAGGAAGAGAAAGTAAGAGCAAGAGAGAGAGAGAGAGGGAGAGGTAGAGAGAGAAAGGAAGAGAGAGTGATATATATATATATATATATATATATATATATATATATATATATATATAGAGAGAGAGAGAGAGAAAGAGAGAGAGAGAGAGAGAGAGAGAGAGAGAGAGAGAGAGAGAGAGAGAGAGAGAGAGAGAGAGAGAGAGAGAGAAAGAAAGAGAAAGATTGAGGGAGAGAGAGAGGAGAGATAGATAGATAGAGAGGGAGAGAGAGAGAGAGAGAGGTTGCAATAAATATATAGAGAAAAGATAGAAACAGATAGATAGATAAGGTGATTTATTGATGCGACTGTGAGATAGATACGTAGACAGATACATATTAGATATAGATAAGCAAATAGACATAGATACAGTTACATACCAACTATAATAGCAGTTATGATAGCGACAATGGTACCTGTTGGTCTAATGCGATACCTCCCCCCTACTCCCCTACCCCCCCCTTAAAACAGAGATAAAGTAATAAATATAAGAGCAATATAAATGCTAATAATCATTATATACAACACCAGCTGCTGTAGGCCTATGTGTGGGGAGGGGGAGAGGGGAGGGGGGGAGGGAGAGTCAAGTGTAACATAGCGTGTTGAATGGAAGAAAGTCACATGCTCTCACGGCTGTACACGCGATGTTCATGTGTACTTCAGGATGCGTACATGCGTGTACATGTGCTTGTATGTATATGATAAGAGAGACTAGATGGAGGGTTGAAAGAGAGAGAGAGAGAGAGAAAAAGAGAGAGAGGGAGAGAGAGAGAGGGGGGAGGAGGGGAGAGAGAGAGAGAGAGAGAGAGAAAGAGAGAAAGAGAGAGAGAGAGAGAGAGAGAGAGAGAGAGAGGGAAGGAGGGAGGGAAAGAGAGAGAGAGAGAGAGAGAGTTAGAAGTCTCTGTTTGTTTTTATGTGTTTATTTTGTTCATTTGTTTATGTTTTTATATAATGATCTATTTTATTACATTTCAGCTTTTATTTTCCGCCCATTTTTATTTTTCCATTCTATTTTGTTTCCCTGTTTCTTCTTATTAGCTTTTCGTTCTCTTCTTGTACTCGTTTTTTTCCCTTCCTCCCTTCCCCTCCTTCTCTCCCTCCTTCTCACACTCCCTCCCTCTCTCCCTCCCCCTTCCTCCCTACCTCCCTCCCTTCCCATCTCTCTCCCTCTCTCCCTTCCATCCTTCTCCCTCCCCTCACCCTCCACTCACCCTCCTTCCCTCCCTCTCCCTCTTCCACCCCTCCCTCCCCCATCTCTCTCCCTCTCTCCCTTCCATCCTTC
>NC_091552.1:47911973-47914473 GCF_042767895.1 Penaeus vannamei
GGACCTTATTTAGAGGGAGTATTAAGGATCGGAAAAGGAGAATAAGAGGAGGAGGAGGAAGAAGAAATGAGGAGGGGAGGAGGAAGAAGAAGAAATGAGGAGGAGGAGGAAGAAGAAATGAGGAGGAGAAGGAAGAAGAAAGGAGGAGGAGGAAGAAGAAGAAATGAGGAGGAGAAGGAAGAAGAAATGAGGAGGAGAAGGAAGAAGAAAGGAGGAGGAGGAAGAAGAAGAAGAAAGGAGGAAGATAGGAAGAGAATAAGAGGATGATGAGGAAGAAGAAATAAGAAAGGCAGAAAGATTAGTCCATGAAGCAAAAGGGGGAAAGGGAAAGGTGATGATTGGGGGTTGGGGATTGGATGGAGGAGGAAGGGGAGAGGAGTGAATGGGGGGGGGGGTATTAGAAGTATGGGGGAAGAAGAAATAAATCAATTTACTTTATACCCGAAACTTAATGAAACCGAGGCTGCAGCTAGGAATGGTTACCGGAAACCCGAAGTTTAAGTGAATTATGGGGAAGGAGGGAGAAGAGGGAGAGGAAAAGGGAATGGGGAACAGGAGGAGGAGAAAGAGACAGAGGGAAAGGGGGATTGGGGCACAGGAGGAGAAAATGGGGAGAAATAGGGGAGAGGAAAAAGGGGGAATGGGGAACAGGAGGAGAAAAAGGGAGAGGAAGAGGAGAAAGAGGGAGAAGAAAAGTGGGAATGGGGAACAGGAGGAGAAGAAAGAGGGGGAGGAAGAGGAAAAAGAGGAGAAGAAAAGGGGGAATGGGGCACAGAGGGAGAGGAAAGGGGGATTGGGGAACAGGAAGAGGAGAAAGAGGGAGAAGAAAAGGGGGAATGGGGCACAGAGGGAGAGGAAAGGGGGATTGGGGAACAGGAGGAGGAGAAAGAGGGAGAAGAAAAGGGGAATGGGGCACAGAGGGAGAGGAAAGGGGGATTGGGGAACAGGAAGAGGAGAAAGAGGGAGAAGAAAAGGGGGAATGGGGCACAGAGGGAGAGGAAAGGGGGATTGGGGAACAGGAGGGGGAAATAAAGGGAGATTGGGGAGCAGAAGGAGGAGGAAGAGGAGACAGAGGGAGAGGAAAAGGGGGATTGGGGAACAGGAGGAAGAGATTAAGGGAGAGGAAAAGGGAGATTGGGAGGAGGAGAATGAGGGAGAGTTAAAGGAAAGGAAGGAGATATTAAGGAAGACTGGGGAACGGGGAGACGAACGAAGAAGTGGGAAAGAAAGGAGAGAAAACGGGAGATTTGAGAACAGGAGGAAGAGAAAGAAGGAGAAGAAAAGGATGACTGTAGAACAAGGGAAGGAGGATGGAGTGGAGAAAGAAAGAGGGAGAAGCAAGAGAGGAGGACAAGGTAGCGAAAAAATAGAGAGGTAGTGAGAGGAGAAACAGAGAAGAAGGAAAACGATGAATTAGCATAGCGAGTGAGAAGAGAAAGAGAAAAAAACAAGAAAGAGAACAAGAAAACAGGACGAAGCAGAGAGGAGACAAAGAAAATGAGGAAAATAGGAGAAGGAGGACGATAAATAAGCATAACGAATGAGAAGAGAAGGAGGAAGAGAACAAGAAAACAGGATGAAGCAGAAAGGAGACGAAGAAAATGAGGAAAAGAGAATAAGGAAGACGATGAATAAACATAACGAATGAGAAGAAGAAAAGGAGAAAGAGGACAAGAAAACAAGACGAAGAGGAGAAGCGAAGAAAGCGAAGAAAATGAGGAAAAGAATAAAAACGACAGATAAAGCGAGAGCAAGAGGGAGTTACGTAAGAAGTTAATTAAATAAGGTCGGTTCTGCAATCTGCAAGTGTTGCTGAAAAAGAGTAATCAATGCAAGCGAGGGAGATTTGCTACGTCAGTGGGGGGGAAGGGAGGAGGAAGGGGGAGGGGGGAGAGGGAGGAGGGGAGGGGGAGAGGGGAGGGGGAAGGGAGAGGGGGGAGGGGAGGGAGACTTCAATAGAAATCAATTTTATTTCTTGATTTCCTTTTTAATAGTGAATGGATGAAGAGGAGAGGAGTTTCGGGTCAAAGGGTAACGTTTGAGGGTGCTGTCGAGGTGTACAAGTGAATGGATTGGGAGTGCTTGTTGAATGTGTGTTGGTGTTTGAATGGGTATTTGTGTATGTGTATGTGTGGGGGCGGATACACATACGTAGACATATCTATGTTTATACACATATACATATAATTACGCACGCACGCACACACATATATAAATACATACATTTATACATATATAATACATATATTATATATATTATTAATATATAATAATTACACACACACACACACACACACACACACAAACATAACCCCCGCTAACACATACAACCTCCCCCACCCCCACCCCACCCCTTACACACACACGCAAAAACAAAGAAAAAACAAACAAACAAAGCTACATTCCAGTGTTCCCAAGTCCGGCTCTTTTCCTGTCTCCGAAATGTTCGTCAAAGGCGGTTTACAGCTGAGTTAACGGCGGCGACACTACGACCCATCTG
>NC_091552.1:47924473-47926973 GCF_042767895.1 Penaeus vannamei
CACATAGGCATTTGGAATAGATGCCTATGTGTGATAGTAGTGATAGGCCTATGCACGCCTATCACACACCATATAGGCCTACGCACGCCTATCACGCACCATATAGGCCTATGCATGCCTATCACACCATATAGGCCTACGCACGCCTATCACGAACCATATAGGCCCAAGCACGCCTATCACGCCTCATATAGCCCTATGCCCGCCTTATCACACCTCATATAGGCCTATACACGCCTATCGCACCCCATATAGGCCTACGCACGTCTTTCACGCACCATATAGGCCTATACAACACCCCGACGATACATCAACATCACCAGATTCGCGGGCGTGGACAGTCGCCTCGTTCTGGTTCACTAATGGCTTTTGGGTCAATTGTATATGTTGTATTACGATGAGGTCCGATGGCTGAGCACGCCCATGGGAGGTATGTTGTCATATCTCATGAGGATTTGTACTTATGGGTGTAGGTAGGTGATATGGTTGGGATACAAGGAGGTGGTATGGGCGAAAGCGGATGGTATGGGTGTAGGTATGTGGTATGGGAATGAGAAGCTGGTATGGGTGTAGGTAGGTGGTATGGGTGTAGGGAGGTGGTATGGGTGTAGGGAGGTGGTATGGGTATGAGTAGGTGGTATGGGCGCAGGCAGATGGTATGGGCGTAAGTATATGGTATGGGCATGAAAAGCTGGTATGGGCATGGTTAGGTGGTATGGGTGTAGGTAGGTGGTATGGGCATGGGTAGGTGGTATGGGTATGAGTAGGTGGTATGGGCGCGGGGAGATGGTATGGGCGTAAGTATGTGGTATGGGAATGGGTAGGTGGTTTGGGCGAAAGCAGATGGTTTAGGCGTAGGTATGTGGTATGGGCATAAGAAGGTGGTTTGGGCGCAGGTAGATGGTATGGGAGAAAGCAGATGGTATGGGCGTAGGTAGGTGGTGTGGGAATAAGGAGGTGGTATGGGCATGGGTAGATGGTAAGGCGAAAGTAGATGGTATTGGAGTTGGTATGTGGTATGGGCATAAGAAGGTGGTATGAGCGGAAGTAGCTGATATGGGCGAAATCAGATGTTATGGGAGTAGGTATGTGGTGTGGGAATAAGAGGGTGGTATGGGCGCTGGTAAATGGTATTTGCGAAAGCAGATGGTATTGGCGTTGGTATGTGGTATGGGCATAAGAAGATGGTATGGGCGTAGGTAGATGGTATGGACATAGAGGGAGTAGACATAACATGTGGTATTGGCGTTGGTATGTGGTGATTGATTTATCGATTGGAAGTGATTCACGTATGGAAGATGTTTTATTGTATTATTTATTTAATTATTATCATTATTTTTTTTTTTTTTTTTTTTTTGTCATTTATTTTGTAGTGATGTGTTTATGTTACGTGTGTGTAAGTATGCATGTGTGTATGTATATGTTTATGTAAATCTGTCTGTTTCTGTGTGTGTGCGTGTGTATGTGTGTGTGTGTATGTGTGTGTGTGTGTGTGTGTGTGTGTGTGTGTGTGTGTGTGTGTGAGTGTGTGTGTGTATGTGTATGTGTATGTGTGTGTATGTGTGTGTGTATGTGTGAATGTATGTGTGTGTGTGTGTGTGTGTGTGGATGTGTATGTGTATGTGTGTATGTATGTGTGTATGTGTGTGTGTGTGTGTGTGTGTGTGTGTGTGATAATGGAAGGGAAATGAAAGAGGAAATAGGAGGCAGAAAGAAAATACAAAGAAGAGGAAATGTGAGAGGAGAGAAAGAATGGGGGAGACGGAGTGATAACGAAAGGAAGAACGGAAGGAGAGAAATAAAGCAGAAAATGAGCGAGGAAAAAGAAAAGAAAAAGAAAAGAGGGATAGGAAAGCGAAGAAAAGGAAAAAACAGTACAAGAAAAAAAGAAAGTAAATAAAAGAGAAGCAAAGAAAAGAAAAATTTAATGAAAAGAAAATACAAAAAAAGAAAGCAAAAAGAACAAAAAAAGCAAGGCAAAACAACGAAAAGAAGAAAAGAAAAGAAAAGAAAAGAGAAGCAAAGCAAATAAAACAAAAAAAGGAAAGAAAGCAAAACAAAACAAAAGGGAAAAGAAGAAAAATATGATGTATAACGAGAAGTCACAGTAAGCCCCTTATTGACCCAACCAGGACAGCAGCGAAAGCTTTATCTCATGACCTCGTTACGCCCATAGGCCTATCCTCCTCCTCCTCCTCCTCCTCCACCCTTTTCTTCCTTCTTCCTTCTTCCCTTTTCCTCTTTCCTCTTTCCTCTATTTTTTCCTGTTATATATATATATATATATATATATATATATATATATATATATATATATAGAGAGAGAGAGAGAGAGAGAGAGAGAGAGAGAGAGAGAGAGGGGGGGGGAGACAAATAAATAAAGACAAAAAAAAAAGAAAACAACATGCAAAATACAACTAAAATAGAACATAGACAGAAAGAGAGAACCAGAGAAGGAGAGAGAGAGAAAGAGAGAGAGAGAGAGAGAGAGAGAGAGAGA
>NC_091552.1:47931973-47936973 GCF_042767895.1 Penaeus vannamei
TTCTCTTTCTCTTTTTTTTCATTCTCATTTTATTTTTTTGAGGGGGAGGATAAATGAGTAGGTAAATTTAATTGTTAAGCTACATATACTTCATTTATTTTACTCTCGTTAGAAAGATGGTGGCGACACATTGTAGAATTAATATCTGAAATTCGCAATATTGCTTTCTTTTTTATCAGACATCTATCCTCAACTCCTAATAAACAATATAACAAGTTAAAAAAAAAATGCCAAAAAGATCCTCTCCAATTCCTTATATCAATATAACGAGCAAAATCTTTCAAAAATATATCTCGAAAAAGTTCCTCTCCAAGGCAGCCATAAAAAGCGCCATCTGTGTTTCGTAAGAGGAAGCTCCAAGGAAAGAAAAAGAGCAAGGGAAGACGCGAGATTCAGAGCCTGACTTAGTGCTTCCTTGGGCGTGGGAGGAGACGCTGCGGGAGAAGAAAGTCGACGATCTTTTCTTGTTCCATTTTACCGCCAATAATGTTGCTGTTTTCTTTTTTCAAATGGCAAAATCGCTTTCATGTCTTGGTAATTATTTTTCTTGGTTATTTTTTGTAGATTCTGTGTTTTATCTACTGATTGTCAGCTGTCTTTATATATCCTTCGAGTGTGTATGTTGCATGTGTACGTGTATGTGTATGTGTACGTTTAAGTGTATGTGTCTGTGTGTATGTATGTGTATGGGTATTGTCTGACAGTAAATAAAGAGAAAAATGATCACATTTCAGAGTAAGAAGACATTTCAAATTACCTTGGGGGGGGGGGTTAAGTATCGTCTTTACCCCCCCCCCCCACCTCCTCCCCCATCCCTACCCCCTAAACTGTATATGCGCGCTTGACCTATTTAAAAAATCGTCCAGAAGCCACAGGGAATTCAGATATTTAGACCTAATACGGTATTAATCCTTCAATCCTGACATCCTGTAACATGCCAAAACAACAACAAAAATAAGATTGAGCAGAATTCAGATGTTTAATTCTAATACTTCATTAATCCTACTATCCTGACATCCTGTAACATGGCCAAACAAAACAAAAAAAAAAGATTGAGCAGAATTCAGATATTTAGACCTAATACGGCATTTATCCTTATATCCTGACATCCTGTAACATGGCAAAACAACAACAACAAAAAAAGAAGATTGAGCAGAATTCAGATGTTTAATTCTAATACTTCATTAATCCTTATATCCTGACATCCTGTAACATGGCCAAACAAAACAAATAAGAAGATTGAGCAGAATTCAGATATTTAGACCTAATACGGGATTAATCCTTATATCCTGACATCCTGTATCATGCCAAAACAAAAAACTAACAAAAAAAAAAAAAAGATTGAGCAGAATTCAGATGTTTAATTCTAATACGCCATTAATCCTTATATCCTGACATCCTGTATCATGCCAAAACAAAACAAAAAAAAAAAAAAGAAGATTGAGCAGAATTCAGATGTTTAATTCTAATACTTCATTAATCCTTATATCCTGACATCCTGTAACATGGCCAAACAAAACAAAAAAAAAGAGATTGAGCAGAATCCAGATATTTAATTCTAATACGGCATTAATCCTTCTATCCTGACATCCTGTAACATGCCAAAACAAAAACAAAAAAAAAAGGAGATTGAGCAGAATTCAGATGTTTAATTCTAATACTTCATTAATCCTTCTATCCTGACATCCTGTAACATGACAAAACAAAACAAAAAAAGGAGATTGAGCAGAATTCAGATGTTTAATTCTAATAGGCCATTAATCCCTCTATCCTGACACCCTGTAACATGCCAAAACAAAACAAATTGAGCAGAATTCAGATATTTAGACCTAATACGTATAATAAATAAAACAAAAACAAAAAGATTGAGCAGAGATCGTACCCAACTCGTACTAAAACGTATTACTACAACGCTAACTTTCGACCACAGTTTCTCTTCCTCTGGCTCGGAAGTTGGTTTCGCTCGCGTATGATTTGAAAACCTCATTATTTTATCGGAGGAAACTTCCATAAACTCTGATTATAGGACCACTTGATGGAAACGCGTGTAGGTAATATAAGGTCAGAAAATAGATGAATAAATACGCGATGTACGAGGTGAATGTAATATAGGCCTATAAAAAAAACACAAGCAACATAGGCCTACAATTCATTAATCTCCCCTATCTCGGTTCTTTGGAGTAGTCCCTACATACGTTAGGGGAAAAAAAGTAACGTTAGGGGAAAAAAAAAGTAACGTTAGGGGGAAAAAAGTAACGCTAGGGGAAAAAAGTAACGTTAGGGGAAAAAAGTAACGTTAGGGGGAAAAGTAACGTTTGGGGAAGAAAGTAACGTTAGTGGGAAAAAAGTAACGTTAAGGGGAAAAAAGTAACGATAGGGGAAGAAAGTAACGTTAGTGGGGAAAAAGTAGCGTTAGTGGGAAGAAAGTAACGTTAGTGGGAAAAAAGTAACGTTAAGGGAAGAAAATAACATTAGGGGAAGAAAGTAACGTTAGGGAAAAAAGTAACGTTAGGGGAAAAAAAGTAACGTTATGGGAAAAAAAGTAACGTTAGGGGGGAAAAAGTAACGTTAGGGGAATAAAATAACGTTAGGGTAAAAAAGTAACGCTAGGGGGAAAAAAGTAACGTTAGGGGAAAAAAAGTAACGTTAGTGGAAAAAAGTAACGGGGGAAAAAGTAAATTTAGAGGAAAAAAGTAACGTTGGGAAAAAAGTAACTTGAAGGGAAAAAATGTAACGTTAGGGGAAAAAAGTAACGTTAAGGGGAAAAAAGTAACGGTTTCCACTTTGCATTGTGTTCAGTTCATTTGGGGGCCGTTTGGGAGGTTTATGGAAGGTACCACCCTGCTCTCCTCTCCAAGTTTTTACATTAGACAGTAGTTTGATAATGATTTTGATGATTAAGGAAATTGCATTTTAATTGTTTTTCTCTCTTTTTCAGGTAAGTTGCCCCCTGAGTCTTCTTACTCATTGATATTAAGAAAAAACAACACAGGTAAGGTAATTATATATACATACATATATATATATATATATATATATATATATATATATATATATATATATATATATATATATACTCTACATAGATTCGTGATGACAACACTGCGTCTGTCCTATATATGTAAAAATATACATTCATATATGCAAGCATGTATACACAGCATACATGACCTTGTGCGAGTGTATTTATGAACACGTATCTGTAACTGTGTATGCGCCTCTGTTCACCAATTCTGGGATGAGATGCCAGGCGAGCGTCAGGCACAGAGAGATGAGGCGGGAGAGATGTGGAGGCTGAGTGATGCTGTGGCGGCGGGGAGATGATGGGGAGACGGGATGGATGAGAGAGAGAGAACGGCAGGTGGATCCTCTCTCGTCTGTCTGTGTCTGTGTTTGTGTCTTTTTTTGGGTTTGATTGTTTATTTTTTTTGTTTTTTGTCTCTTTTATCTTATTGTCTTTATTTCTCCCTCTCTCTTTCTCTCTCTTTCTCTCTTTCTCTCTTTCACTCTCTCTTTCTCTCTTTCTCTCTATCTCTCTATCTCTCTTTCTCTCTTTCTCTATCTCTCTCTCTCTCTCTCTCTCTCTCTCTCTCTCTCTCTCTCTCTCTCTCTCTCTCTCTCTCTCTCTCTCTCTCTTTCCCCTCCCTCTCCCCCTCTCCCTCTCCCACTTTCTCTCTCTCTCATCTCCCTTCCCTCTCTCTCTCTCTCTCTCCCCTCCCCTCCCCTCTACTCACCTCCCCTCCCCTTCCCCACCCCTCCCTTCCCCTCCCTCCCTCCCCTTCCTCCTCCCTCCTCCCCCTCCCCTCCCCTCCTCCTCTCCCTCCCTCCCTCCTCCTCCCCCCCCCCTTTGCTCGTACTTTCTCACTGCTAAAATTTAGTGCCAAAGTTCTACGCTCAGAGCCTTACGTCTCCGTAAGAGGGT
Organism: Penaeus vannamei; assembly: GCF_042767895.1. Lineage (NCBI taxonomy): Eukaryota > Metazoa > Arthropoda > Malacostraca > Decapoda > Penaeidae > Penaeus > Penaeus vannamei. The sequence continues at coordinate 47,935,896 of NC_091552.1, forward strand.
TTTATTACTACTACTACTATTGTAATTGATATTATTATTATTATGATCGTTATAATTATTATTAATATGATCGTTATAATTATTATTATTATGATCGTTATAATTATTATTATTATGATCGTTATAATTATTATTATTAGTTTTGTTATTATTGTTATTATTTTTTTTTTATCGTTGTTGTTGTTACTACCATTACTATAATTACTGTTACCATCATTATTATTGTTGTTATTGGTGTTATCATCATCATCATCATCATCACTTCCACCACCACCACTGTTACCACTACCCTCACCATCATAATAATATAGTTTCCGTATTAATTGTATCTGTTATTTTTTGTTGTTGCTGTTGTTGTTGTTGTTTCTACCTCTACTACTACTACTACCACCTCCTTACTATAACAATTATTTTTTTATCGTTATTGTTATATTACTATTGCCATCATCACTTCAATCACCTGCTCCTTCTTTCTATCAAATTATTATCTCAATCACTATATACTGGTAGAAGCAATGCTAATCTATTCATTATTGAAGCAAATGCAGATTAAAACCATGATTTCCCTTTACGAAACGATGGTGACGTCATTCATACACTATAGCGAAGCGGACGGATAAGTCATATGTGATCGAAGTTGGATTTGATATATTCGGACATCAAATTCAGATCAACGTAAATTAATGCGCTGGACTGAGGACACGTATTCGGACGCTGCTGTCTCCTGGTCTAGTTTCTCGTTTCTCTTTCTTTCTCTTTCTCTCTTTCTCTCTTTCTCTTTGTTGTTCGCACGCTCGCTTATCTTTCTTTCTCTCTCTCACTTTCTCTCTCTCTCTCTCTCTCTCTCACTTTCTCTCTCTCTCTCTCTCTCTCTCTCTCTCTCTCTCTCTCTCTCTCTCACTTTCTCTCTCTCTCTCTCTCTCTCTCTCTCTCTCTCTCTCTCTCTCTCTCTCTCTCTCTCTCTCTCTCTCTCTCTCTCTTCTCTGTCTGTCTCTCTCTCTCTGTCTGTCTCTGTCTCTCTCTCTCTCTCTCTCTCTCTCTCTCTCTCTCTCTCTCTCTCTCTCTCTCTCTCTCTCTC
>NC_091552.1:47941973-47944473 GCF_042767895.1 Penaeus vannamei
TTCCTTCCCCCTTCTCCTTTCCCTTCCTCCCCCTTCCTTCCCTCCAATCTCCCCTTTCTCCTTCTCCTTTCCCTCCCTTCCTTCTCCTTTCCCCCTCCTTCCCCTCTCCTTCCTTCCCCTTCCCCATCCCCCCTCACCTCCTCCATCCCCCCCATCCCCCCGTCCAGCTTAAGCCGCATCAGGAACCACGGATCGCCCAGCAGCAGCAGACTGGTGCGGCTCTCAGCCCGTGCGAATGTTGTGAATGATTCTCGGAGGCTCTCGGAGATGCCTTCAGTGGCCGGATGCTGGATGCTGGATGCTGCTGCTCTGCCTGCATGGCTGCCTGGCTGGATGCTGCTGCTGCTGCTGCTTGGGGGCGGGGCGCTGCAGCGGCGGTGGCGGCGGTGGCGGTGGTGGCGGTGGCTGTGTCGGCGGCCTCGTCTATTCTTCTTGTTCTTTTTGTTGTGCTTTTCTTTTTTGTGTGTCTTTTGTGTCTTTTGTTCCCCTTTTCTCTACGTACTTGGATTCTCTTTCTCTCTTCTCTGGTTCTTTCTTTCTTTCTCGTTCTTCCCGTTCTTTTTCTTTCTCTCTCTCTCTCTCTCTCTCTCTCTCTTTCTCTCTCTTTCTCTCTCTATCTATCTATCTATCTATCTATCTCTAACTCTATTTATCTCTCTCTCTCTCCTCCTCTCTCCTCCCTCCCTCCTCCTCCCTCCCTCCCTTTCCCCTCTCCCTCCCTTTCCCCCCTTCCTCCCCTCTCCCCTCTCCCCCTTTCTCTCTCTCCCCTCTCTCTCTCTCTTCCCCTTCCTCTCGTTCATTCTCCTTTTCAATGCTAATGAAGTTTAATCCACCTCCTACGCACGTACCAGCAAGCGGTATCAGTGACGCCTTAAAACGATGGGATTCTATCACCGGTATATTGAAGGGGATAAATTTTGCGGGCGGAAAATGCGAGGAAGGGATAGGAGGGTTGGCAGGGAGGAGGGAAGAGGAGAGGGAGAAGGAATATAGAGGGAGAGAGAGGGGAGGTAGGGATTTGAGAGGGTTGGTGGGGAGGAGGAAGAGAGAAAGGAGAGGAGAGGGAGAAGAATATAGAGGGAGAGAGGGGGGGTAGGGAGGAGGAGAGGGAGAAGAGAATAGAGGAGGGAGAGAGATGGGGGGTAGGGAGAGGAGAGGGTTGGCAGGGAGTGAGAGGAAGGGAGAGAGGAGAGGAGATGGAGAAGAGAATGGAGGAGGGAGAGAGATGGGGGTAGGGAGAGGAGAGGGTTGGACAGGGGAGGAGGAAGGGAGAGATGGAGAGAGAGAGATGGGGGGTAGGGAGATGAGAAAGGGGAGAAGGGGAGGTAGATGGAAAGAGAGAAAGGAGAAATAGAGGAGGGAAGAGAAAGAGAGATGGATAGGGGAATGGACAGGCAGAGAAGAGATAGGCACAGGAATGGACAGTAGTCTAGAAGGAGAGAGGAAATAGAGAGAGGGGGAGGAGAGGGAGAGAGGGGGGGGACGGAAAAGCAACCAGAGAGAGAGGGGGGGGGGTGAGAGGAACGGACAAGCAACCAGAGAGAGAGAAGGGGGGTGAGAGGAACGGACAAGCAACCAGAGAGAGAGAGGGAGAGAGAGAGGAACGGACAAGCAACCCAAAAATGCCTTTACATGGCGACATCTGGCACCCCCACATCACGTCTTCTGGTCTGAGAGTTGAGGTCGCCCCAGCCTCGCAGTCTGCCTCGAACCGTTGTGGTGAAACAGTCACGTTCGCGGGCGTCCTCTCTTGGGACGAGGACCCGCCTACATCTTGGATCATTTTTTAATTCTTTTTTTTTCTCTTAATAGTTTCTTTGTTGTTTTAAATGGCCGCGACTCCAGCGAGTGTTGAGACGAGTATGTGTCTTAAGAAAAGGGAAAAAAAGAGTGTTCTGTTTATTTATTTTCTATTTATCTATGTATTCTTGCTAATCATTCTGTCGAACTGGAAAATATTTACCCCGAATGACGCTAAAGGAATCAAAATATCTCCCCGAGTGATTACAGAAGTGTTAGAAGGAGAGAGAGAAGAAAAAATAATAATTATTCCTCCTCATTTACTCAAAAATAAAACTTACCCTTTTACTGGTTTCTTTAACGAACGAGGAATCCGCCAAAGTGCCGATAGAACAGACTCGGAAGAGAAGAAGCGAAAGAGGGAGAAGATCAAAAGGAGAATAAAGGAGGGAAGAATTGGATGAATCAAAGACGTTACACTCGCCGAGAGATCAAGATTTCGAGTTCTTGAGATCGCCAAGTTTATCGCCGCCAAAACGCGCCAGGATGAAAGTTTTATGGGATGTTAAACCTTTTGTTAATCCCAAAGCAAGATAGAGGAGAGGGAGTGGGAGAGGAAGGGAAAGAGAAAGAGAAAGAGGAAGGAGAGAGAAGGAGACTGTTCATTCTCCTTTCATTGATGTCTTTGCTTGCTTATATATATCGTTGTATCTTTAATGCCTACACACACACACACACACACACACACACACACACACAC
>NC_091552.1:47955596-47960596 GCF_042767895.1 Penaeus vannamei
CTTTCTTTGGACTTTGGGATTGTGTTAGTTTTAGCCTTTATTTCATTATAAATGGATTCTTAATTATTATTATCATCATTATTGTCACTATTCTTATGATTATCATCATTATTGTCATTATCCCTATGATTATCATCATTATAATCATTGTCTTTATGATTATAATTATTATCATACTCATTATGGCAGTTATAATGATTATGCTAATTATTGATTGTCCTTTTCATCATTATAACTATTTTTATAATCATAACACAATAATGATAATTTTTAGAAATAATAATGACAATAATACTCGCATTATAATAACAATAATGATATTCTTATTTCTATTGGCATTATTAGTATGAAACTTATTATAATTAGAAAGAATTATTGTTATTATTGCAGTAATCATAAAAATTACCATTATAATTATCATTTTATTATTATCATTATTATTATTGTCATTATCATCAATAGTAATTACCACTATTGTTAATAATAAAGGAATTATCATGAAAATCATCATGAATTGCCCTAATTAATTCAAAGTAATTATAATTTAAAAGCGAAAAAGTTTTTTTCTACCTTTCTCTAAAAAGGCTGTAATACGCTAGAGTTTACAGTTTTTTCTTGACTTTGGGATTATATTAGTTTTAGCCTTTACTTCATTATAAATGGACTCTATGATTGCTATCATCATTATCATCATTATTACTATTATTCTGCATCAGAAAAGGTTCGAATTGTTAGAACATGCGAAAGAGCTCATGACATCTTATTATGCAAGCAAGAACTAAAAACTCAAAACTAAAACTGAGGCTTGCACTTGAAAAACATCAAAAGAGAGATGTCATCACTTCATCTTCCTTCACTTCCCAAAAGTAATGTCTCTTTCAGTTAAAATTTATTCCTGTAAACCCTATCCTTTACACCTTCCACATTAAGTCTTCTCCCAACTTTACTAAACTCAATGAATGCAAAAGAATATATATTACCTATATAATACTGTAGTCATAACTACATAATGTGTGATATTAAAATATTATGGTTTCTATTAAAAAATATAAAATTTATAATTAATCTACCATTACATTTCTGTCTAAACAAAAAATTAATAAACTAGTAAGAAACATTGTTTTTGTTGTCAGACGTTTTACATATTAAGTTTCAATAAATAATCCTTGAATAGTCTTCAAATAGAATTGATGCTAGCAAATGGCAGGAACTTGTTGGAGATGACATGTCAAAGAAAACTTCTAATGAGACTGTTTAATTATTTATTCCTGTACCTTATCCCTCTACTTTCCATGGCCTCCTACTACTAAACTTGATGTACAATATACAACAATGTCAAACTACAAATTGTGTGTGACATTAAAATATTAGCTTCTTTTAAAATAATACATTTACCGACCATGGACAGTTGGCTAACAAGATAAATCTAGAAAGTTTACTGACATAATACATTTGTTTCAACATAATCTTTAAATAATCTTAATTAAAATGATGTCATATGGTAGTTTTGTGGAGATGACATGTCAGAGGAAAAGCACTTGAGAGACTTTGGAATACTGAGAGACGGAATACTGAATTGCTTAAGAACATGTACCGGGAGGAGGGATACAGGGTGTTAAGGATATCAGGAATGAGGAGCTGCTGTGGAAAGAGTAATGAAACTCCCACAGGAGATCCTGTAAATACATTTCAGAACACACTGTTGATTATATTTTGTCTCTACTTTCTACCATATCTGATTGCATTTTCATTAACTACTTCCTGATCACATTCATTGCCATTACCACCACCATCTTTATTTACCATCATGGTTTTCCAAACCACTACAAATTGTGGCCATGGTTGTGTCCAAACTAGTCCGCATAGGTATATATGAGACAACGGAATCTTCATCTGAGGACTCTAAAATGCTCGTTCACTGGGACTGTGGGTTCTTGAATGAGCCAAATTATACCTTATTTCATTTTGCAATCAGATTGAGAACTGGAGTCATTAAAAAATTGCAATTCGGTTATGCAGATTCCCCTAGCAGATGGCTATCATAATCTGCCTGCAATAGAGCATACAAGACACTATTTCTGAAGATTCTGCTTTCGCCTCACTGACCTAAACCACTAATGTAAATTATAATATAAAAAATCAAGTCTGAGCCAGCTACGCCAATGCTTATACATTTAATGAAAAATAACCCTTTCTGTATCAGTACTTTTCCCGTGATTGAATGACATTTTCTTGCTTTCATGTGTTACAAATTAGTAACACATTTGTGTATAACATGATATAGGAATCACATTGCAATTTCCAAAATCTATGAAAATCACAATTCATTATGAAATAACGTAAACACGTAGCCTCTTCAAGACCATCAATGTTCCAGTCGAGAGCTCAAAACATTAGCTGTATTCCTGCTGCGCCCAGGTGAGTAACTGATTTTAGTTGCTATTTTGATTGTAGGGATAATTTTCTTTTTCACAAGGGTTACCACATGTTGTTTGATGATGGCATGCTTTACTATTGGCCATAGAAGCATCTGTCATGCTACACCACTCTACATTGAGGGCGTTGCTTAATGATTTCCCTTTGTAGCTCTGTAAGTTCACTTACTTTATATCAGGTATTGTAAAAATGGTTAATTTTTAATTCCTTTGTTGTAGTATGAAGTGAGGCTATTACAGGAGATACAACATTGTCCCCCCTTCTCTCGAGATTAATAATTAGGTTTAGGTTAAGTGTTAGGTAATGTAATATAATATATAGGGGTAATATATATATATTATTATCTATCTATCTATATATGTATATAAATCTATCTATATATACATTATACTTATATTAAACATATATATTATATAATATATATATATATATATATATATATATATATATATATATACATATATATATATATATATATATATATATATATATATATATATATATATTATATATATATTATATATCATATATTTATATATATTATATATATATTATATATACATTATATATTATATATATATTATATACATTATATATATCATATATATATATTATATACTATATATATATTATATACTTTATATATATTATATTATATTATATTATAATATCTTATATATATATGTAAGTATATATATAAATTCCTGCCAAGTGCCAAAAAAATATATATATTCATTCTTACACGGCTATATAACGTCAAGGTAAATAATTGAGGAACACCATTCATGCCAATTGCACAATACTGAAAGTTTATTCAGGGATTTTTTTCTCTCCTTTAGTGCACAATTGCATATGTAATGCCATCTGTAACTGTCACTGAACATTTATTTAAAGACGTACATTTTCGTATAATTTTATACTGATATTGAGTCCCTGTACATATATGATAAATGCACATATGAAGATGCCAAAATCTATTCTAGAGATATAGGATGAATGCACATGTGAAATAAGCCAATATCATTCCTTTATAAGCATTTACTTTTTCGCTTTTTCTGGCTATTATAGTAATGGACTCAATACAAATACCAACTCAGAGTCCAGGTGGTCCAAAAGAGGAGCAGTAATAATTACTTTTATTATTATTTCTGTTATCATTGTCGCTATTATTATTAGGAAAATCATTAGAATAGTGTTGGTACATTGCTATTATTTGCAATTATTAGGCAAATCATCATTATAACTATCATTGTAATAATTATTTTTATCATAATTATTGTCCTAATTAATTCTCATAATTACCTAACCTAACCTCAACCTAACCAACCTAGCCTAAAACCTAACCTAACCTGAAACCACCTTACCTAACCTAACCTAAATAATCTAACTCAACCTAACTTTAACCTAACCTAACCTAAACTAAACCTATCCTGACCTAAACTTAACCCCCAACCCTAACCTCAACTCAACCTAGAAGGAATGTGTATATGCGTGTGTGTGTGTGTGTGCGTGTGTTTGTTCTTTGTGTATGTGTCTTCTTGTGTATGTGTCTTTGTGTGTATGTGTGTGTGTGTACATATATCCCCATATAAATATATATATATATATATATATATATATATATATATATATATATATATATATATATACATATATATATATATGCATATATATATGCATATGTATACGTGTGTGTGTGTGTGTATATTTTTATTTTATGTATTCACGTATGTATGCATGTACTTACATGGATGTTGGTAAATGGCGGATAGTAATAGTAATGATTCATTCAGATAATAATAAAAAAATTAGTGCATTACAACTAATGATGAAAATAATAATAATAACAATAATAATAACAATAATGATAATGAAAATTAAGATAACAAAAAATTATAATAATGATAGTAAAGCCAGTATTAATAATAAGAATAGGAATCATTATGAAGTAAGAACCTCACCATTAACAATGTAAATGCTAAAACATGTTACTAATGATAATGGAGGATGCAATAGCAATTATAGTAATGATAACACTGATGATAAAAGATGTGTTAATGATAATATCAATGATAATAGAGACACAATCTCTTTTTGATATGAAATTGGTAAAAAAAATAATTGAAGCATGAGAGAGAGAGAGAGAGAGAGAGAGGGTGAGAGGTAGAGAGAGGAGAGCGAGAGAGAGAGAGAGTGAGTGAGAGAGAGAGAGAGAGAGAGAGGGAGAGAGAGAGAGAGAGAGAGAGAGAGAGAGAGAGAGAGAGAGAGAGAGACACAGATAGATAGGTAGAGAGAGAGAGAGAGAGAGAGAGAGAAACATTCAGACAGACAGACACTGAGACACGCACACAAACACACACACACACACACACACCAAGCAGTTAAAAACAGACCACTACATGACAGACGCCTCCCACGGGCTTGCTAAGTCTTTAGTACAAGTCCTGTTGTCTTTTGTAGCCATCCAGAGCCTTGGTCCTCAAGCCAACGCACTGCTCCTCCTGGCGGTCATCCTGGCAACTGACGAGAACATCAAACTCACCAGGTTTTATGACCCTTATGGC
>NC_091552.1:47965596-47970596 GCF_042767895.1 Penaeus vannamei
ATTGTCATCATTATTGTTATCATCCTAATTATCATCATTATTGTCAGTAAATAAAGAAATTATCATGAAAATCATCATAATTACCTGAATTAATGTTAAAATCCTCGGTAATTACCATTAAAAGTTGAAAAAAGGATTTTTTTTCGATGTTTTCCACAGGCTTAATACGTTGGGATTTTTTCAGTTTTTCGGACTTTTGAGATTTTATTACTTCTGGCCTTTATTTCATTATAAATGGACTGAATAATAATTATTATCATTATTATCATTACTGTCATTATTTTCATAATTATTATCATTATAGTCATTATCATCATGATTATCCTTATTATCATCATTACTGCAGTTATAATAATTATTATGCTAATTATTATTCCTATTTTTATCATTATAACTATTTATATAATGATAATAGCAATAATGATAATTATAATGACAATGATAATGATGTTATTATTTCTATTGCCATTATTAGTATGAAAATTATTGGAATAATGAAAATCATCATAATTACCTGAATTAATGTTAAAATCCTCGTAATTACCATTAAAAAGCGAAAAGGTTTTTTTTCGACGTTTCTCTCAAAAGGCTGTATACGCTAGATTTTGCCTTTTTTTCGACTTTTAGGATTTTATTACTTCTGGCCGTTATTTCATTATCAATGGACTGAATAATAATTATAATCATCATTATTATCATTACTTTCATTATTTTCATGATTATCATTATAGTCATTACCATCATGATTATCATTATTATTATCATAATTGATGCAGTTATGATAATTATTATGCTAATTATTATTACTATTTTTATCATCATAATTATTTATATAATGATAATAGCAATAAAGATAATTTCAGAAATAATAATGACAATAATAATAAGCATAATGACAATGAAAAAGATGTTATCATTATTCCTATTGCCATTATTAGTATGATAATTATTGATATATAGTTAGTTATTGCTATTATTGCAGTATTTATCAAAATTATCATATAATTATGATTTTATCATTTTTATTGTCATTATCATTGGCATTATCATCATAATTATCATCATTATTGTCAATGATAAAGGAATTATCATGAAAATCATCATAATTACCTGAATTAATGTTAGAATCCTCATAATTACCATTAAAAAGTGAAAAAAAGGAGGGGGGGGGGTTCGACGTTTCTCTGAAAAGGCTATAATACGCTAGATTTTGCCGTTTTTTCGACTTTTGGAATTTTATTACTTCTGGCCTTTATTTCATTATAAATGGACTGAATAATATTTATTATCATCATCATTGTCATTACTGTCATTATTTTCATGATTATTATCATTATAGTCATTATCAAGATGATTATCATTATAGTCATTATCAAGATGATTATCATTATTATTATCATACTATTGCAGTTATAATAATTATTATGCTAATTATTATTGCTATTTTTGTTATTATAACTATCTATATAATGATAATACCAATAATGATAATTTTAGAAATAATAATGACAATAATAATGTTTATAATGGCAATGATAATGATGTTATTATTATTTCTATTGCCATTATTGGTATGAAAATTATTGGAATAGAGTTAATTATTTCTATTATTGTAGAAATTATCAAAATTATCATTATAATTATGATTTTATCATTATTATTGTCATTGTCATTGTCATCATTATTGTCAATAGTCAAGGAATTACCATGAAAATCATCATAATTACCTGAATTAATGTTAAAATCCTCATAATTACAATTAAAAAGCGAAAAAGTTTTTTTTTCGAAGTTTCTCTCAAAAGGCTAGATTTTGCCGTTTCTTCGACTTTTGAGATTTTATTACTTGTGGCCTTTATTTAATTATAAATGGACTGAATAATAATTATTATTATCATTATTATTATTATTATGCTAATTATTATTGTCATTTTCAGCATTATAACTATTTTTATAATGATAATAACAATAATGATAATTTTAGAAATAATAATGACAATAATATTAATTATAATGACAATGATAATGATATTATTATTTGTATTGTCATTATTAGTATGAAAATTATTTATCAAAACTATCATTATAATTATCATTTTATCATTAATATTATTATAGTCATTATCATGGTTATCATTATTATTGTTAATAATAATGGAATTATCATGAAAATCATCATAATTACCTGAATTAATGTTAAAGTCATCATAATTATCATTTAAAAGCGAAAAAGTTTTTTTCGACGTTTTTCTCAAAAGGCTAGATTTTGCCGCTTTTCGACTTTTGGGATTTTATTACTTTTTACATTTATTTCATTATAAATGGACTCTTTGATCATTATTATCATCATTATCATTATTGTCATTATTTTATGATTATCATTATAGTCATTATCGTCATCATTATCATTATTATTATTATTATTTCAGTTATGATAATTATTATACTATTTATTATTGCCATTTTCATCATTATAACTATTTTTATGATGATAATAACAATAGTGATAATTTTAGAAATAATAATGACAATAATAATAATTATAATGACAATGATAATAATATTATTATTTCTATTGTCATTATTAGTATGAAAATTATTAGAATAGTTACTTATTGGTATTATTTCAGTAAAATTGAATACTATCAGTATAATTATCATTTTATCATGATAATCATCATTATTGTTAATAATAAAGGAATGATCATGAAAATAATCATAATTACCCGAATTAATTTTGAAATCATTATAATTATCATTTAAAAGCGATAAAGCGGGCTTTTCGACATTTCTCTCATAAGGCTGTAATACGCTAGATTTTGCCGTTTTTTCGTCTTTCGGGATTTTGCTACTTTTTGCCTTTATTTCATTATGGATGGACTCTATTCTTATTATTATCATTGTTAGTATCATTATTTTTATGATTATTATCATTATAGTCATTATCGTCGTCATTATCATTATTGTTATTATCATCATTATTGCAGTTATAATAATTATTATGCTAATAATTATTGTCATTTTCATCATTATAACTATTTTCATAATGATAATAACAATAATGATCATTTTAGAAATAATAATGACAGTAATAATCCTTATAATGACACTGATAATGATAGTATTATTATTTCCATTGTCATTATTAGTATGAAAATTATTTGAATAAAGTTAATCATTGCTATTATTGCAGTAATTATAAAACCTATCATTATAATTATCATTATATATATATATATATATATATATATATATATATATATATATATATATATATATATATATATATATATATATATATATATATATATATATATATATATATATATATATATATATATATATATATATATATATATATTTATACATATGTATGTATAAATAAATTTATATAAATAAATAAATAAATATATATTTATAGGGCTTTTTTATTTTCATTATCATAGTCATTATCGTCATCATTGCTATTATTATTATTATCATTATTGCAGTTATTTTAATTATATTATAATTATCATTGTCATTTTCATCATTGTAACTACTTTTATAATGATAATAAAAATAATGATAATTTTAGATATAATAATGACAATAAAAATAATGATAATGATAATGATAATGATATTATTATTTCCATTATCATTATGTTGCTATTCTATCTGAGTCTTTGGAATCCTTAGTGGTGGCTCTTGATGCATTTAATAATGAAGCGAATACCTTGGGTCTTGAGGTCTCCTGGACCAAGACCAAGATCCAAGACTTTGGGGACTTGCTAGGAGGGACTTTGGGGACTTGCTAGGAGAACCTGTTCAGTCGGTACGTGCTTGCAGCAAGAACATCAAAGTCACAGAAAGCTTTACAAACTTTAATAGTGTAGTTCATAACTCCGGGCTGCAGACCAGGAACTCAGCAGACAGATTGGTCTGGCAGCAGGGGTCATGGACTCTCTTGACAGAGTATATGGAGATGCCGGTACCTGTGCAGGACTATGCTATGCGTCTTCAAGGCCCTGATAACTCCAGTTTTGTTATATGGTAGTGAAATCTAGACATTATCCTGCACCTTGTTGTCACGTCTTGATTCCTTTTGCAATAGATCCTTGTGCTGGATCATGGGGTACTGTTGGTGGGACCATGTGTCAAACCAACGGTTGCACCATGAGACTGGCAAAGGAACTATTACCTGCACAATCCGTGATCGCCAACTCAGGCTATATGGCTACCGGGCTGACTTCCATCAGGATGATCCTGCCCACCAGGTTGTCTCTGTTCGAGGCAACCCTAGGTGGAGGAGACCTGTGGGACGACCTAGGAAGTCTTGGCTTGAGCAGATTGATCAATTCTGTCATGAGATGGGCCGAGTCCCTGCCTGGCGGCTTGCCATGAGCGACCCTTGCAGGTACAAGCAAAGGGTGGAGGCGGCTATGCACCCCCATCGGCGTTAGCTCCACGATGATTATGATGATGATGCCTCATCTACATGACCATAAGTGTTTTCACTTTCATTTTCCAAGAAAATGGAGTGATTTTCATGTTTCTTTTGATAATACACATAAAGGAATAACTCACACTGCTCCACATATATTTACAATGAAAAATGATCATCATTAAGGACAGTTATATGCCAAACTGTGTCGGTCCCTCTGGCCCGTGGACCCCAGCCGAAAGAGGGGGTTCCCAGATTCACACAGTTTGGCCTGTAACTGGTGAAATGGTGAAAATATATCAGTTATTCCTTTGCGTATAGTATCAAAAGAAAATTTAAACTCATTCTGGTTACTGTTACATGGTCCCGAATGAGTGTGTCTAGAATTTTTTTTAGTGCTAATGATGTGCAGATTGTGGTTCTGGGGGTTCAAAATGTTGTGATCTATAATAGTAAAATATATTTCTAATCTATATATACCTGAAAATAAAACCAACTTAACCAATAGCAGAGCAGGAAGGGAAGGTAGTGTGGAAATATTTTCAGTATACTCAGTTATACTGATTTGCAGCAAAAAT
>NC_091552.1:47975596-47985596 GCF_042767895.1 Penaeus vannamei
CATTATAATAATTATTATTATCATTATTTCTAAAATTATCATTGTTATTATCATTATGAAAATAGTTATAATGCTGAAAATGACAATAATAATTAGCATAATAATTATTGTACCAGCAATTATGATGACAATGATAATGATAATGATGACAATAATGACTATAATGATAATAATCATACAAATAATGACAATAATAATAATAATATAAATAGAGTGCTTTTATAATGAAATAAAGGCAAAAAGTAGTAAAATCCCAAAAGTCGAAAAAACGGCAAATTATAGAGTATTAAATCCTTTTGAGAGAAATGTCGAAAAAAAAACTTTTTCGCTTTTAAGTGATAATTATGATGATTTTAACATTAATTCAGGTAATCAGGATGATTTTCATAATTCCTTTATTATTAAATATAATAATGATAATCATGATGAAAATAACAATAACATTGATAATAATGATAAAATGATAACTATACTGATAGTTTTGTTAATTACTGCAATAATAGCAATAATTAACTTTATTCTAATAATTTTCATACTAATAATGATAATGGAAATAATAACAATATCATTATCATTATCATTATTTTTATTGTCATTATTATATCTAAAATTATCATTATTTTTAATATCATTATAAAAGTAGTTACAATGATGAAAATGACAATATTTATAATATAATTAAAATAACTGCAATAAGGATAATAATAATAATAGCAATGATGACGATAATGACTATGATAATAACAAAAATAAAAAAGCCCTATAAATATATATTTATTTATTCATTTATTTATTTATATATATTTATTTATACATACATATATATATATATATATATATATATATATATATATATATAATGTAAATATATATATATAATATATATATATAATATATATATAATGATAATTATAATGATAGGTTTTATAATTACTGCAATAATAGCAATGATTAACTTTATTCAAATAATTTTCATACTAATAATGACAATGGAAATAATAATACTATCATTATCAGTGTCATTATAATGATTATTATTGTCAGTATTATTTCTAAAATGATCATTATTGTTATTATCATTATAAAAATAGTTATAATGATGAAAATGACAATAATTATTAGCATAATGCTAATGCAATAATGATAATAATAACAATAATGATAATGACGACGATAATGACTATAATGATAATCATAAAAATAATGATACTAATAATGATAATAATAAGAATAGAGTCCATTTATAATGAAATTAAGGCAAAAAGTAGCAAAATTCCAAAGGACAAAAACAAGGCAAAATCTAGCGTATTACAGCCTTATGAGAGAAATGTCGAAAAAACCCCTTTATCGCTTTTAAATGATAATTATGATGATTTCAACATTAATTCGGGTAATTATAATTATTTTCATGATCATTCCTTTATTATTAACAATAATGATGATAATCATGATAAAATGATAATTATACTGATAGTATTCATAATTCCTGAAATAATACCAATAAGTAACTCTATTCTAATCATTTTCATACTATTAATGACAATAGAAATAATATCATTATCATTGTCATTATAATTATTATTATTGTCATTATTATTTCTAAAATTATCACTATTGTTATTATCATTATAAAAATAGTTATAATGATGAAAATGGCAATAATAAATAGCATAATAATTATCATAACTGCAATAATGATGCTAATAATTATCATTCAGTCCATTTATAATGAAATAAAGGCCACAAGTAATAAAATCTCAAAAGTCGAAAAACGGCAAAATCTAGCGAATTACATCCTTTTGAGAGAAACGTCAGAAAAAACTTTTTAATTGTAATTATGAGGATTTTAATTTTAATTCAGGTAATTATGATGATTTTCATGGTAATTCCTTGATTATTGACAATAATGATGATAATTATGACAATGACAATAATAATGAGAAAATCATAATTATAATGACAATTTTGATAATTTCTGCAATAAAAGCAATAATTAACTCTATTCCAATAATTTTCATACTAATAATGGCAATAGAAATAATAATAACATCATTATCATTGTCATTATAAACATTATTATTGTCATTATTATTTCTAAAATTATCAATATTGGTATTATCATTATATAGATAGTTATAATGATAAAATTAGCAATAATAATTAGCATAATAATTATTATAACTGGAATAGTATGATAATAATCATAATCATCTTGATAATGACTATAATGATAATAATCATGAAAATATAGACAGTAATGATAATGATGATGATAATAAATATTATTCAGTCCATTTATAATGAAATAAAGGCCAGAAGTAATAAAATTCCAAAGTCGAAAAAACGGCAAAATCTAGCGTATTACAGCCTTTTCAGAGAAACGTCGAAAACCCCCCCTTTTCACTTTTTAATGGTAATTATGAGGATTCTAACATTAATTCAGGTAATTATGATGATTTTCATGATAATTCCTTGATTATTGACAATAATGATGATAATTATGATGATAATGCCAATGATAATCACAATAAAAATGATAAAATCATAATTATATGATAATTTTGATAAATACTGCAATAATAGCAATAACTAACTATATTCCAATATTTTTCATACTAATAATGGCAATAGAAATAATGATAACATCATTATCATTGCCATTATGCTTATTATTATTGTCATTATTATTTCTGAAATTATCTTTATTGCTATTATCATTATATAAATAATTATAATGATAAAAATAGCAATAATAATTAGCATAATAATTATCATAACCGCATCAATTATGATTATAATAATGATAATCATGATGGTAATGACTATAATGATAATAATCATGAAAATAATGAAAGTAATGATAATAATGATGATTATAATTATTATTCAGTCCATTGATAATGAAATAAAGGCAGAAGTAAAAAATCCTAAAAGTCGAAAAAAGGCAAAATCTAGCGTATACAGCCTTTTGAGAGAAACGTCGAAAAAAACGCTTTTCGATTTTTAATGGTAATTACGAGGATTTTAACATTAATTCAGGTAATTAAGATGATTTTCATGATAATTCCTTGATTATTGACAATAATGATGATAATTATTATGATAACGACAATGATAATGACAATGATAATGATAACCAATCATAATTATAATTATAATTTTAATAATTACTACAATAATAGCAATAACTCTATTCCAGTAATTATCATACTAAAAATGGGAATAGAAATAATATCATTATCATTATAATTATCATTATTGTCATTATTTCTAAAATTATCATTATTGCTATTATCATTATATATATAGGTATAATGATAAAAATAGCAATAACTATTCCCATAATAATTATTATAACTACAATAATGATAATAATGAAAATAATGACAGTAATAATAATAATCACGAAAATAATGACAGTAATGATAATAATAATGATAATTATTAATCAGTCTATTTATAGTGAAATAAAGGCCAGAAGTAATAAAATTCAACAAGTCGAAAAAACGGCAAAATGTAGCCTTTTGAGAGGAACGTCGAAAAAAAACTTTTTTGCTTTTTAATGGTAATTATGAGGATTTTAACATTAATTCAGGTAATTATGCTGATTTTCATGATAATTCTTTATTATTGACAATAATGATGATAATTATGATAATGAATATGATAGTGAATAATAATGATAAAATCATAATTACAATGATAAATTTCATAATCACTGCAATAATAGCGATAAATTCCTTTATTCCAATAATTTTCATACTAATAATGGCAATAGAAATAATAACATCATTATCATTGTCATTATAATTATCATTATTGTCATTATTATTTCTAAAATTATCATTATTGCTATTATCATTATATAAATAGTTAAAATGATAAAAATAGCAATAATAATTAGCATAATAATTATTATAGCTGCAGTAATGATAATAAGGATAATGACTATAATAATAATCATGAAAATAATAACAGTAATGATAATAATGATAATTATTATTCAGTCCATTTATAATAAAATAAAGGCCAGAAGTAATAAAATCTCAAAAGTTGAAAAAACTGAAAAATCTGGCATATTACAGCCTTTGGAGAGAAACATCGAAAAAAGGCCCTTTTTCGCTTTTTAATGGTAATTATGAGGATTTTAACATTAATTCAGGTAATTATGATGATTTTCATGATAATTCCTTTATTACTGACAATAATGATGATAATTAGGATGATAATAACAATGATAATGACAATAATAATGATAAAATCATAACTATAATGATCATTTTGATAATTACTGCAATAATAGCAATAATTAACTCCATTCCAATAATTTTCCTAATAATAATGGCAATAGAAATAATAACAGTATCATTGTCATTATAATTATCATTATTCATTATTATTTCTAAAATTATCATTATTGCTATTATCATCATATAAATAGTTATAATGATAAAAATAGTAATAATAATTAGCATAATAAATATTATAACTGCAATAATGATGATAATAATGATAATCATGATGATAATGACTATAATGATAATAATCATAAAAATAATGACAGTAATGATAATAATGATGATAATTATTATTCAGTCCATTTATAATGAAATAAAGGCCAGAAGTAATAAAATCACAAAAGTCGAAAAAAACGGCAAAATCTAGCGTATTACAGTATTTTGAGAGAAACGTCGAAAAAAAAACGTTTTCGCTTTTTAATGGAAATTATGATGATTTTAACATTAACTCAGCTAATTATGATGATTTTCACGATAATTCCTTTATTATTGACAATAATGATGATGATGACTGATAATGACTAATAATAAAATAATAATTATAATGATAATTTTGATGATTACTGCAATTATAGCAATAATTAACTCCATTCCAATAATTTTCATACTAATAATGGCAATAGAAATAATGACATCATTATCAAAATAGCAATAGTAATTAGCACACACACACAAACCCACACACACACACACAAATATATATATATGTGTGTGTGTGTGTGTGTGTGTGTGTGCGTGTGTGTGTTTGTGTGTATATATATATATATATATATATATATATATATATATATTTATATTTATATTTATATATATATTCCTCTCTCCCTCTCCCTCTCTCTTTCTCTTTCTCTTTCTCTTTCTCTTTCTCTTTCTCTTTCTCTTTCTCTTTCTCTTTCTCTCTCTCTCTCTATATATATAAATGTATCTAATTACTATTGATAACGAATCAGTAATAATAACAGTAATGCGAATAATAATAGTAAAAATAGTGATAATGACACAAATAATGAAGATTATGAAAATAATTATGATGACTAGAATTATATTAATAAAGATATTATTAATAATTATAATAATGATAGTAGTCATACTGATGAAAATAATTATGAAAATAATGATAATAGTAATTATAATGATAATATTAACAAAAAGAACACAATAATGATGATCATTATTATCACTATATATATGACATTGATTATAACTATAGCAATTAAGAAATTGATAATAGTAACAATATTAGAAATGATAATAATAATGATGATGATAATGATAATGAAATAATAATAATAGCATTATTATAGATAATGATAATAATTATACTAATTATGATAATAATGATAATGGTATTAGTATTATGGATTATGATAACAGTAGCGGTAGTAGTAATAGTAATAATAATAGTAATAGTAGTAATGATAACTTTAACAACAATGGTGATGATTATGATAATGAAAATAATGATAAATAATAGTAATGACAATAATAATAATAACATATGTCACTTTTACAAGAACCACATGAAAATATTGCAAATCCTTATGGCAGCCTGTAATAGAACTACTATTCAGCTACAAAATGAGCCATAATACTTTAAAATCGGACCGAAAATACGTGTGCTATGCGTAAAAAATTGTGAAAAGTTGACCTTACTTTTTTCTTGGTGAATATTTTCCGAAAGGTGACTACTTTAACACCCTAATAGGAGATTTTGAAACATATGTCACTTTTACATGAACCACATGAATATATTGCAAATCCTTATGGCCGCATGTAATATAACTATTATTCAGCTACAAAATGAGCCATAATACTTTAAAATCGGACCGAAAATACGTGTGCTATGCGTACAAATGTGAAGGACCTAATAATCGCGATCTTATTCCGTTTTATTATGTTTACATTTTACATGACAAATCATGTACAGAATACTTGTACTTGATATAATTATCTATCATTTACCTATTATTGATGCTCTAATAGGGTTTTACAACGAATAATATTTGTCGAAAGAATAGCTTTTCTCCAGTCGGACGGGTACCATTTTTGAAAAGTTGACCTTACTTTTTTCTTGGGGAATATTTTCCGAAGGTGACTATTTTAACAACTAATAGGAGATTTTGAAAACAGATGTCACTTTTACAAGAACCACATGAAAATATTGCAAATCCTTATGGCAGCATGTAATAGAACTATTATTTAGCTACAAAATAAGCCATAATACTTTAAAATCGGACCGAAAATACGGGTGCTATGCGTAAAAATTTGTGAAAAGTTGACCTTACTTTTTTCTTGGTGAATATTTTCCGAAAGGTGACTACTTTAACACCCTAATAGGAGATTTTGAAACATATGTCACTTTTACAAGAACCACATGAATATATTGCAAATCCTTATGGCCGCATGTAATATAACTATTATTCAGCTACAAAATGAGCCATAATACTTTAAAATTGGACCGAAAATACGTGTGCTATGCGTAAAAATGTGAAGGACCTAATAATCTCGATCTTATTCCTTTTTATTATGTTTACATTTTACATGACAAATCATGTACAGAATACTTGTACTTGATATAATTATCTATCATTTACCTATTATTGATGCTCTAATAGGGTTTTACAACGTATAATATTTGTCGAAAGAATAGCTTTTCTCCAGTCGGACGGGTACCATTTTTGAAAAGTTGACCTTACTTTTTTCTTGGGGAATATTTTCCGAAGGTGACTATTTTAACACCCTAATAGGAGATTTTGAAAACATATGCCACCTTTACAAGAACCACATGAAAATATTGCAAATCCTTATGGCAGCATGTAATAGAACTATTATTCAGCTACAAAATGAGCCATAATACTTTAAAATCGGACCGAAAATACGTGTGCTATGCGTAAAAATTTGTGAAAAGTTGACCTTACTTTTTTCTTGGTGAATAATTTCCGAAAGGTGACTACTTTAACACCCTAATAGGAGATTTTGAAACATATGTCACTTTTACATGAACCACATGAATATATTGCAAATCCTTATGGCCGCATGTAATATAACTATTATTCAGCTACAAAATGAGCCATAATACTTTAAAATCGGACCGAAAATACGTGTGCTATGCGTAAAAATGTGAAGGACCTAATAATCGCGATCTTATTCCTTTTTATTATGTTTACATTTTACATGACAAATGTACAGAATACTTGTACATGATATAATTTTCTATCATTTACCTATTATTGATGCTCTAATAGAGTTTTACAACGTATAATATTTGTCGAAAGAATAGCTTTTCTCCAGTCGGACGGGTACCATTTTTGAAAAGTTGACCTTACTTTTTTCTTGGGGAATATTTTCCGAAGGTGACTATTTTAACACCCTAATAGGAGATTTTGAAAACATATGTCACTTTTACAAGAACCACATGAAAATATTGCAAATCCTTATGGCAGCATGTAATAGAACTATTATTCAGCTACAAAATGAGCCATAATACTTTAAAATCGGACCGAAAATACGGGTGCTATGCGTAAAAAATTGTGAAAAGTTGACCTTACTTTTTTCTTGGTGAATATTTTCCGAAAGGTGACTACTTTAACACCCTAATAGGAGATTTTGAAACATATGTCACTTTTACAAGAACCACATGAATATTTTGCAAATCCTTATGGCCGCATGTAATATAACTATTATTCAGTTAAAAAATGAGCCATAATACTTTAAAATCGGACCGAAAATACGTGTGCTATGCGTACAAATGTGAAGGACCTAATAATCGCGATCTTATTCCTTTTTATGTTTACATTTTACACGACAAATCATGTACAGAATACTTGTACTTGATATAATTATCTATCATTTACCTATTATTGATGCTCTAATAGGGTTTTACAACGTATAATATTTGTCGAAAGAATAACTTTTCTCCAGTCGGGCGGGTACCATTTTTGAAAAGTTGACCTTACTTTTTTCTTGGGGAATATTTTCCGAAGGTGACTATTTTAACAACTAATAGGAGATTTTGAAAACATATGTCACTTTTACAAGAACCACATGAAAATATTGCAAATCCTTATGGCAGCATGTAATAGAACTATTATTCAGCTACAAAATGAGCCATAGTACTTTAAAATCGGACCGAAAATACGTGTGCTATGCGTAAAAATTTGTGAAAAGTTGACCTTACTTTTTTCTTGGTGAATATATTGCGAAAGGTGACTACTTTAACACCCTAATAGGAGATTTTGAAACATATGTCACTTTTACAAGAACCACATGAATATATTGCAAATCCTTATGGCCGCATGTAGTATAACTATTATTCAGCTACAAAATGAGCCATAATACTTTAAAATCGGACCGAAAATACGTGTGCTATGCGTAAAAATGTGAAGGACCTAATAATCGCGATCTTATTCCTTTTTATTATGTTTACATTTTACATGACAAATCAGTGTATTAGTAAAAGATATTCAGAGACATTCTGGATAAACAGCATGTTGATAAATATTTGAGTTGCATTTCACTATGATGATGAAGATAATATAATCTATGCATGTTGTAGGTCACTGTGCCTTCCATAGATAAGTAGAGGTTGAAATTGCTCCAAATGCATCATTTAGATAAGGAGGTACTAACCATAAGAGACAAATTTTCAAAGCAAAATAGCTAAGAAGTAAGATATTAAATAAACCAAACCTGTAACCCTCATGATGAAATTACACATGACGCTAAATAATACTTCAATTTTCTATTAAGAATCAAACATCTCTAATTGCTTCAGTGTGACATACCAGCATTTTCAACTCTCATTGTGGACTGGTTCCAATTACTCCTCAATCAAAGGATGGACAGAAATTGGAAAAGTATCCATTAGCTTCGGTGGTGCACCTTCTCCATTCTTGGCCCTCTCAGACTTCAGGCGGGAGTGTTTCTTCTTTGTTCTGAAAAGGTGTACAAGATGATTATTATGTAATTAACTTCTACACAGTTCTTACACTTGAAAATGTGAATGTGATTTATTTATTCATTTTCGGGTTTTGTTAAGCTCATCCCAAAGTCATCTAAGGCTTAAATAAATCTGTAATTTATCAGTGTTCCCCGTCTCATGATTCATGCAGATGATATATTTTCTTCTGCTCATATTCTTTCCAATCTACACATCTTTCAACATCTTTTATCCTTTTAGGTGATTTAATTGGTTAGTTTAGGTCAAGTTAGATCAATTGAAAGAATATCAATGCTTACATTAAAGGACCTTCAGAATCCACGAGAAATTTTTTGTCTAAAAGATAGGCTTGACACTTCTAAAAACAGATAAATAATTTCTTGTAATATTTTTTGTTAAATATGCATGCATGAATACCTTATATATCTATATCTATATATATATTCCCTACCCAGCACATAGTTTGGTTTTATTTCACAAGTACACAGGGATGTCCTTTTTTATTTCCAATAGTTTTTAATGGACTTTGAACGAATCTGATCTTTATTTTTGCTGCAAATCAGTATAATTGAGTATACTGAAAATATTTCGACACTACCTTCCCTTCCTGCTCTGCTATTGGTTAAGTTGGTTTTATTTTCAGGTATATAGGGATTAGAAATATATTTTACTATTATAGATATATAGATCACAACATTTTGAACCCCCAGAACCACAATCTGCACATTATTAGCACTAAAAAAAATTCTAGACACACTCATTC